>NC_056739.1:206422572-206717572 GCF_019279795.1 Protopterus annectens | reverse complement strand
GAAGATAGGCTGTGTGAACCACCTTACCCTCATCCACGGCTTTGGTGACTGCCTCAGAGAAGTCTATCAGGAGGCATGATCTGCCTTTCACAAACCCAAACTGGGTGGGATCCATAGTTTGGAGGTCACCAATGTCTTTGTTTAGGAGTTCCATGATAATACGCTCCATGGCCTTGCAGATCAGGCTCGTCAGGCTCATAGGTCGATAGTTCCTGGGATCAGTGGTGGCTCCCCCTTTGTGGAGTGGGATAACTGTTGCTGTGCGCCATTCAGTGGGCACAAAGCCTGATGCGAGGCTATTATTGAACATGGTGGTTAAGTGGGGAGCCAGTTCTTTCTGAAGTTTGTGTAAAACGTAGCCTGGGATGTTGTCCGGTCCCATGGATGCTGTGTTTATGGCTTTGGAGAGTGCAGCTTTTACCTGCATAGTTGTGATTGCAGGGACTCTGCATTCTTTCTGTATAGATATGGGCCCTTTAGGGGGTGAGAGGGGGTAAAGTTAGCACTGAACCTATCTGCCAGGATGTTGGCAATATCAGTTGGTTCTGTAATTTTCGAGCCTTTGTGCTGTAACTCAGAGCAGATCTGGGTGTTGCCATCTAGATTCTTGACATAGTTATAGAATGCTTTGTGGTTGTCCTTGTATTTATTGGTGATTTTGTTTTCGTAGCTAGCTTTGGAGGATCTTATAAGGGATCTCAGATTCTTACTGAGGCTGACCCAGGGAGCTCCTCCACTCATGGGATTTTGCTCTCTTTTGCAAAAGTTTCTTCCTTCTTTCTATTGTACAGTTATTTTATGGCAGGGGACCACCAGATTGGCTTCCTTTTTTTGGAGGATAGCGTCTTGGTTCTGTTTGGGATAGCACGATCCATGCACTCGGGTAAGTGCTTATAGAGTGCATTTGTGAAGGATTCAGCAGTTGTTACTGTATTGTTCATCTGCATGGGTGTCATGAAGTTCACCACTTCTGTCTTAAGAAGCATGAAGTTGGCTTTGGAGAAATATTTTACTGTGGTTTCCTTAATGGGGGGTGGGGGCGGGATGTGGATATCAAGGGTGATAAGCTTATGGTCGGATTGGACCAACGAGGAGATGACTTCAGGTGTGGAATACCGGTCACTCATGTTGGTAATGACTAGGTCTAGGATATTGTTGCCACTGGTGGGGTTGTGGATAAGTTGATCTAGGACATTGGAGTTTATGAATTCCAGAAAGTGTTAAGCTAAGGAGTTGGTACACGAGTAGTTTTCCCAGTTAATGGTGGGGTAGTTGAAGTCGCCCATTATTAGGGTGTTTGGTTGAACCCTAATATTTTCCAGTACATCAAGAAAAGAGGAGTGTGAATCCTTGGGCATGATTGAAGTCAGTAGCAAATTAAGTCCTTTGTGATATTTCTGTATTATGCTTGGAGAAAAAAGCACAAGTGTAGATTTTGCTTTTTGTGGGGATTAGGTCATCTAGGGTGTTTGGCACTTGCAGTGTATGAACTTTTGCTTAGTTTTTACGAAACAGCAAAAATGTGGTGGTTTTAGGGAGATTTGGTAGCTCTGATGAGATGCCAAGATTGAAGATAAACAGTATATGCCATGTTAAGCATGCAGTAAAAAAAAAAAAAGTATCTACACAGTGTACCAAATAGTACAGTAATGTTTTTGTCACATATAATATTTATCTGAGGTCTACCAGTTTTAATATATTCGTGGCTTGCGGACAGTTGGTGGAATGACCAGCTTTGTTGATATCTGTTTGGTTAGCGCCATTTGGTCAGTGCAAGACGGATGGTTGAGAGGTGTGCAAAAGATCAACAAATCCCCAGGTAGTGGAATATTCCCTTTCCCTGGGAATAGTGCAGTCTTAGAGTTAATATATAAAATTAGCAAGGGATGTGGGGGGGGGGGGAGTTTGCTGTCTGCAGAAACGTTTGTATTTGGTTGACTCTGCTTTTACAGAATGTGTCTGTTTAGTCAACGTTTTAATGTCAGTATTGTTGGTGTCAGTGTTCCCTACATTGTGTGTGTGTGTGCGTATGTATACATATTCAAAAAAAAAAAACACACATGCGGGTTTATGGCACTTGATTGAACAGCATTTAGTTCAAATTCTGTTTTTCCCAGGCAAAGTTATTGGGCAACAGAATTATAAACTCTACCACTGCAAGCCCACAATCAAATGTATTTTTCTTGGGGGGGGGTTAAATCTCCCTGCACACTCATGTAGGGGAATACATACCCTCCAATAACTTAACTGCACTAATTCCAAGACTGCACAATACCAAGGAGAAGTCTGTTCACACTCTCCTACAGTCTCAGAAAAGTAGTGCAATCCCATTCAGTGTACATCTCATTCATCACATTAATTCAATTAAAGTGCATTTAGCTACAGTGTAGTCTGACCACCTATCTGCAGCCCGTGTGTATGCATGTATATGTGTAATAAATAGCATTAATTTTGTAGATGATGGGATCCATGTTAGATTATCGAAGTTCCAAAACTTCGAAATTCATATGGCCGAAACCATACGATCGAAGTTTAGGAACTTTGAACATTAAAAAATAAATAAATAATAAAAAAATTACATTTTTAACTTGGGTGGGTAAGCCCCCCTGCGTGCCCCGTACACCCCCCCTGCTAACTAAATATAGCAACTCCGAGATTGCACTACATTGTGGAAAACGGTAAATTTCCCATTCCATGCTGTACCTCGATCGGCATTCAAAATGTTTGAAGTTTCAAAACTTCAATCATATGGTTCCCCGACTGTATGACTTCCGAAGTTTTAAAACTTCTGTATTCTGATAGGGATCCAGATCATATGCCAGTTTGTTTATGTGCGTGATACACATCTGATCTTATTGAATTTTAATTACTGCACAGCTTGTACATTCAGTGTGTGCTGTTATAATGTTCTGCTTTAAAGTTATTCACATCTTTCATAAACGAAAGTAGTTGTTTTGTAGATTTTTTGTGTGTGCTAAGAAGCATAATGCTAACAATTACAGATCTGTATTTTAAGTTTAAATCTGAATCTGAGTGCCTCTGGTGTGACTACAGGTGTTTGAAGGAGTTTTTGGAACTTGTAAAGTGGTATTTTTTCATGATGCTTGTATAGCAATCGTGTTTGCTGGAACTAGTGAAATGATGATAAATAAAATGCATTACATGTTAGCTCTGCACGTAAACTCATGTTTGTTCATTCTATTAGAAAAAAAAATAAAATTAGCAGCAAGTAGTTATTGTGCTGTTATAAGTCTTGGTTGTGTTGAATGTTTTTCCCCTCAGTTTCTACTTTTAGTGATCCTTTAGGTATTGCCCTGTCCAAGTAATTTGCAGGTTCACCATTGCCAGAGCTTGTGGTAATCATATCTGTCAGTAACAAAGGCATCAAGTAGAGGCTACTTTGTCATCTTATTGTCAGATTTCACGTAATCTCTGAAAGGCAGCATTACCCATTCTTACATTATCCCAGATCAGGGATGTTAAGCTAAGTTGTAGGCCATTTGTAGCTCTTGGATTAAGCTAAGTCATAGCCCATTACATTGGGTTATCTGCTTGCAGTAGCCCTCAGTCGGCCTGATTAACAAAGTCTTAGGTCCTGCGTCGGTTGCTGTCCCTTCTTCCATGACATTAGGTCGTCAGGGGTATAAAACATGGAGCCAATGCCATTACAGCAGTCTTTCTTGCCGTGCGGTGCCCGAAGCAGTTCGCAAGTACCGGTCCGCCAACTCCTGAAATTTTCGTTTTCTAGTTTCAGAACCAAAGTCTTCAACTAGAGCTAAGTACCCCGTTGGGGAAACTTTTTCTTGCTTCTTTCCGATGTCAGTAAAAGTTAATAATTGCATGACTTGTGGAAAGCAAATACCTCACAAATATTTTCAGTCGTACTGTATTCCTTGCCTTGGCCCTGACCATGATGTACCTTGCTGTTGGTTTTGTGCTTTATTTAATCAAGGCACTGTCCATCGTCAGTATATTTTCGCTTCTAAATATTTCGGTTCTCTGTTTAATTATCCAGAAATATCAGTTAGCTATCCGACTACTGGGATTCCGAAAAAAGATAAAGACAGAGACAGGCCGCCAAGGTCCAAAGCTGCCCTCGACGCCTCTAAGCCAGTTGCCAGTTCGCTGGTACACAGTGAGGCGCTTTCGCAGCCCCTGATACCCGCTACTTCTAACTCTCAGGCCTCTACTGAGACCCATTCAGAGTCCGATATGCTGCGAGATGCTTCAACTGTGGAACCTGCGGATGTCTCTACCTTGGATGGGTCCGGCGCTGCTGTGCAGGCACCGGCTTCTGAGGGTATATTCAGGCCTACGGACTTGCATATTAAACCAACATCTCCTTCTTCATTTAGGCCAAAATCTCGAACCATGCCTAAGAAACAGACGCCCAGGCCGCATGCTCAGACCTCTATGCCTAAAAAACAAATGATAAGAATGGCTGAAGATCTTGTAACTCTAATCAGGGGAGGCCAACCTCCCCCTTCAAAAAGACTTAGGACTGAAGTAGTTTATGAATCTTCTGGACAGCATTCAGATTTTTCTGATTCTTCTGATGATCTGCATTTGCCCATCTCTACTTATGAGGATTCTGATGCAGAGGACTCTATTCCCTCTGCTTCCTCTCCAGAGGATTTTTATTTTGGTGAGACCTTACATACTCTTAAGGGAGCATTTCCACTGGGAAAGCCAGGACTTTTCTGATTCAAAAAAGAGGCTTAGGGATTTCTTACTCCTGCCTCAGCATAGGCCTTTAGCTATATACCCTCCTGTACTAGACATTGTTGATTCCTTTTCAGAATCTAGTTTGGCTCCTGATTCTTTGCCCCCTGCTCCCAGAAAACCTGACAGGTATTACAGGGTTCCTGATTCTCATAAGTTCCTTTTTAAAAATCCTATTGCGGATCCAGAGACTATTTCACAGGGATCCAAGGGCATTAAGGCTTCTACTGCTAAAAATCCTACCCCCTCTGCTAGAGACTCTAGGGCGCTGGATAGATGGGGTAAGAAAGTTTACACTTCTGCAACCTTGGCCATTAGGGCTTTAAACTGCCAGTTTCATATGTTAAAGTATCAACAACATGTTATTGGATTTCTTAAACAGAAAGTGATGTTGCTTCCTGACTGTGCTGAAAATAAAGAATTACAGGATTTAATGCATTCTGCTGAACAGGTTGGAAAACATACTTTGCAGTGCAGATTTGATTGATTAGAGGCCTCTTGCAGGGCTGCTGTTACTGGATCTATGTTCAGAAGGCATGCTTGGCTTAAGGAGCAAGGTTTGCCTGATCATGTTTAAGCTAAATTGTTCGATGCTCCTTTAAATCAGGACCACCTGTTTGGCAACAAGGCTGAGGAAGTTCTTAAAAAGATGGTAGATAAAACTAAATCTATGCAAACTGTCAAAGATTTCGTATATGTTCAGCCTCCTAGATTTAGTAGGCACTGGCCCTCTAAAAATTGGTCCTTTCCAGCTCCTTCCAGGTCTTCTCAAGCCAAACCCAGACACAGCAAAAACCCCAGGTTTCAGTCCTAAGGGACACACAAGATTAGACAGTGGGGGTTTCCGCATCCAAACCTGGGAGTAGTAAGACTCCTCCCTATGGAAAACTGTCTCAACGACTTGCTTTTACAACTACCAAGCACTTTCCAACTGAATGCTCCTTCAGGTGGAAAGATTGGTCTACAGGCCAGAAACTGGGAACTCATTACCCAGGACAAATGGGTTTTAAATATAGTGTCCAAAGGATACAGATTTAATTTCCACATGTTACCAACACCAAACGGATGGCCAGATCTACCCCCAAATCGGTGGGTACAGGCCCAAAATCAAGTACTCACTCTCTCTTAAACATAGGGTCTATTCAGTTGGTACCAGAAGAGGAAAAGGGACAAGGTTTCTATTCGAGACTTTTTCTGGTACCCAGAAAAGGCAATACGTGGCGTCCTATCCTGGACCTTTCTGTCCTAAACACCTTTCTGGTGATTCCAAAATTCAAAATGCTGACTCTTCACCAGCTGCTTCCTATGCTAGGCAAGGATGCATGGTTGGCAACACTAGACTTAAAAGAAGCATACCTTCACATCCCTATCAGGGAGTATTGCAGGAGATACCTACTCTTAAAAGCAGGCTACATGCACTATCAGTTCTCTGCACTGCCCTTTGGCTTATCTACTGTGCCCAGGGTATTCACAAACTGCCTAGCTCCAGTCATTGCATATTGCAGGCAAAGAAATACTCAAATATACCCATACCTGGACGATTGTCTAATTCAGGCAGAAAGCAAGGACATTCTTTTGAATCATCTGGCCTTTGTTCAAATGGTACTGACTTGTCTGGGGTTCACAATAAACGAAAAGAAATCCCACCTGGTACCCTGTCAATAAATTGTATTCCTAGGAGCAAGCTTGAATACAACTTCCAGATGGCTTTCCTCACGCCAGAGAAACGGATTCATTTGACAACTTACTTCAAACAAGTGGCCACAAAAACCCAGCTATCTGCAAGGCAAATACTGCAAGTCTTGGGGTTCATGGCCTCTTGCATTCTTCTAATTCCATATGCAAGGCTGCATATGAGGAAACTACAATGGTATCAACATTCACAGGATCTAGAAGCAAGGATTCCTATAGTACCTTGCCTATGCCTAGACTTCCTTTGGTGGGCAGAGGCCTGCCACCAAAACAGGGGACTACCATTCACATTACCCTCTGCCGCCCAAACCTTTACAACAGACGCATCAGACTATGCATAGGAGGCTCACCTGGCAGAGAAGTGCATTCAGGGCAAATGGAACCAAAGTCAAATGCACCTGCACATAAATCAAAAGGAAATGTTAGCGGTACAGAATGCTTTGACAGCCTTCAAGGACCACATTCTTCCAGGGCAACTAATGGTAAAGATGGACAACGCCACTGTCATGTGGTACATAAACAAGCACGGGGGTACACATTCCTACTCCCTCTGCAGATTAGCCATGGCATTGTGGAACACAGCCTTGAGCTACCCAGTGAACCTACAAGCTCACTTCCTGCCAGGAAAACAAAATACACTGGCAGACGGATTAAGCTGAAACCTCATGAACCCACACTAGTGGAAACTGAAACAAAGGATTTTCAACATGTTGACAAGCAAATGGGGGAGCCCAGATATAGACCTGTTTGCCTCCTCCCAGAACCATCAACTGGACAAATTTTGCACAAGGATTCCCCACAAACTAGTTTGGAAAGTGGATGCTCTATCCTTCAGCTGGAAAAACTTATCAGTTTATGCCTTTCCTCCTCTGCCTCTGCTCTACAAGGTACTCCTAAAGATCAAACAGGACAGGCCAGGGATGATTTTAATTGCACCAGATTGGCCTCATCAACACTGGTACTCACTCTTGCGCAGTGTATCCCACTTGGCTCCATGGCACCTGTCTCAGACTCCTTCCCTGTTGTTTCAGTAGGAGAACCAGATTCTGCACCCTCAGCTGCAAACCCTGAACCTAGCAGCCTGGCTAATTACCTAATCTCTCCTTTAACATCCCTCAGTAAGTCAGTGATGGATATCATTTTAGAGGCAAGGAGGTGTAGTACTAGAAAATCTTATGCTGCAAAATGGAAAAAATTCTGTGCTTGGATCCAATCTCAAGGAATGAGCACATCAGTGCCCAATTTATCTCAGATTCTACAATACTTGACTGAGATGCTTCATAAGGGCTTGTATTTTTCCTCCATCAAAATTCACACGTCCGCCATTTCAGTCTCATTCTAGCACAGAGCCTCCCCTCTTCTTTCACCCATTGCTCAAGCAGTTCCTCAGAGGGGCCAGAAATTTAAGGCTACCCAGGAGAGCTCCAACTCCAGCCTGGGATCTTAACTTTGTCTTGGAGAAACTCACTCTTCCTCCTTTCGAGCCAGCTGCTACTGCAGATTTAAAATTTCTTTCCTGGAAGACAGCTTTCCTTTTAGCAATCACTTCTGTAAGAAGGCTATCTGAATTACAGGCCATTATGGCAGTGGAACCTTTCATCATCTTTCATGCGGACAGGGTGTCCCTCAGAACCAATACCTCCTTCATGCCCAAGGTGGTATCCAGTGTGGCTCTTAATCAGTCCATTCATTTGCCTACCTTCTTTCCTAACCCACAGAACAAAGGGGAACGAATACTACACTCTAGATGTGCACAGACAGCTTAGATTCTACTTGGACAAGACTAAACCTTAAAGGAAATCTGAACAACTGCTGGTGGCATTTGCTGCAGGGACAGAAGGGAAAGCTATTTCAAAACAAACCTTTTCAAAATGGATAGGCCACTGCATTCATTTCTGCTATAAGCACCAAGGAAAACCTATCCCACAGGGCATCAGACCCCATTCAACCAGGGCTGCATCTACCTCTACAGCCTTTCTCAGGGGCGTCCCTACTAGGGACATCGTAGAAGCTGCTACCTGGAGTTCTGTACATACTTACACCAAGCATTATCGTTTGCCAATTTTCTCTAAATCCAGAGCTGGTTTTGCCACTGCAGTCTTGCAGGGCCTTATAGCTGGTCCTCATTCTATTTAAATTCCTCCTCCCAACCTTAGCTTTGGGAATCTACCCAAATGTAATGACTGCAACAGTGAAACACGAATAACATAGTACAGTTGTGTACACTTACCATAAATGTAGATGCTCGAGTGTATTCACTGTTGCAGTCCTGGTTTACCCTCCCTTCAGCCCCCTTTCTTCTTTTGGCAATACCTCTACTCTCACTTACTATGCTCTAATAGCTTTTTGGTGTATTTGCTTTTTTTTGTTGGAGGTATATCCTGGTATTTATAGATTTGATTGCTTCCCATTAGGGGGGGCACCTGACATCTGGGGCAAGAAAAACTGATGTAATGGCGTCTGCTGCATGTTTTATACCCCTGACGACCTGACGTCATGGAAGAAGGGACAGCAACTGACGCAGGACCCAAGACTTTGTTAATCAGGCCAGTTGAGGGCTACTGCAAGCAGATAACCCAAATGTAATGACTGCAACAGTGAATACACTCGAACATCTACATTTATGGTACACAACTGTACTTTGTAGCTTTTGGATTGTTTGTCAGAAATATATTTTAGTTTTATATATTTTTCCTTCTTAGTATAAACAAAAGAACAGCACTCACTCCTTAAGAAATGCATCTGTTAGTTTTCCTTATTAAAATTTGGTTTCTAACTTGCTAAACACTGGATATCTTTGTTTTTTTTTTTTTTTTAATTTTTGCCTGCTTTCTGTTATTTGTTGAAAGCTGTTACAGTGCTGTCCTGCTCTTTTAATGAAGACATCCTGCAGTGGATTGGCCTGTATTTGTGCCAACCAATGCCACATTTTACATCCTGTGTTGTCCTTTTCATGACTTGTTGCTCTGCAGAAGTCACCAAGAGGACTGAATGATGGCATCTGTGCTTTAGGTAGCTGTTCAGCCATCCAGCTGTAGCTTTCATAATGTCCAGCTTCATTTTAATATTCTTCTCTCTTTTAGAAGTCTGACGTCCGCAAGTTTTCTAATTCCATTCTCAGCATTTTTTTGCACCTGTGTTGGATGTAATACAAAACATATCTGTTTGTGTTCGTATAACCAGTGTAAATTTGGGGAAGAACAAAACAAAGTGTAGATATTTTGTCTGAGCTGCTTTGATCTATTGAAGTGGCTGTGATCCTTTCATTCAAAGAATTAATTTTTTTTGTGTCCTTTGTCAGATTGGGCAAGAAGGCTACCAAGTGCGCCTTACATGATCTCTTACCTGTCTTCTTTTTCCACCTGCATACAGTTTTACTACTGCATGAAATGGCTTCTTGATCTTTTGGACTTTTACACATTCTCATCTTTTTTGGCATTGTTGTAACCCACTGAAGAATTGCTGGCTTGGCTATTTACATAAAATGAGATGTTTGGAATTTTGTCAACTCAATTTAGTAGTATTTTGGCTAACATGCCTTATGTTTTGTATTGGTTTGATTTAGGTGGCCACAGGATGAATGGACAGTTACGAATGGAACGACATTTAGGAGGGTACGAGAGCTCCTCTACAATGATGAGCAGTGAAATTGAAACTACCAGCTTTTGTGACTCTGACGATGATGACACAATGAGCAGGTATGTGGATTGTACAGATATTATCATTGTTGCACTCCTTGGAAGCTGTTGGAGTATGCAAGGTAATATAAATAATCTGAGAATTATAAGCAACTGCATTTAAGAAGTACTTTGTTCCCTCTACACACACACACACACACACACACACACACACACACACACACACACACACACACACAGTCTCAGTGTTTCCAGGAAATTAACAGTTGTGCAGTCATCCCCTTCATTCATTTTCTTAGTCTGCAAGATCTGAATGACTGGCCTTAAGGCCAATACGTTGGGTTTAGGAGACTTTTTTTCCCTTTATCCCTCTGCTGTTGCACATTTGTGTTTCATTTTCTTTTGCTGTTTTCTGTTGTAACTGGATGAATCTGTTTCATTAGATTTCTTGGTCTTTTCTCCCTTCTCCACACCAAGAAGAGGTAAGTTGGTACATTCGATATGGTTAACCACCCCTTGTTACTTAATACTCTTGAATCCCTCTCATTCGATATCCCAGCCATTAAATGGTTTAAATCTTACCTCACAAATAGAAAACAAGCTGTTCTCTGGGATAACCACACCTCTTCTCTCTTGCCTGTTACCATTGGTGTTCCACAAGGCTCTATCCTTGGTCCACTTCTCTTCTCCCTCTTCATTAATGATCTTCAAACAATAATCCCTCAAGCAACCTGCATTCAATACGCTGACGACTCTACGCTCATCTGCTCAGCATCTTCTACCCCAGAACTTATCTCTCTCACCCAAACAGTGTTCAATACCATAGAAACATGGTTCTCTAGTCGTTTCCTCTTACTAAATGCGAAAAAAAACAAACTTCTTCTTTTTACCCCCACATGCAGGACCTCCCCCTTACATTTCTCTATCTCTTCCAACAGCGCCACTATCATCTCACCTGACACATCAACTAAATTGTTAGGTATTACAATTGACAATAATCTCTCATTTGACCTACACATTAACAACTCCATAAAACTAGTTAACAGAAAGATAGGATCCCTATATCGAATTAGACCTTTTCTTACACCTTCAACTAGAACAAGGATCGCTCACTCCCCTCTTATTTCTACTCTTCTATATGCTTCACCTATCTTCACCAATCTCAAAAAAACAAGCCTTCACAAACTGGCAACCTGCTATAATAACACTGCCCGCTTTGCTACCGGTAACCCCTATAAAACACATCATTGTCTAAACTTAAAACTTTTAGGCTGGCCTGAGTTTCAGAACTATCTGATAATCCATCAACTCTGCATTGCCCATAAAATCTTGTACCAACCTAATAATACCCCAATACTCTCACAACTCATAATCCCGTATAAAATTCTCAACTCTCTCCGCTCCTCCAGTAAACTTCTGACAAGTTCTATAAAATCAAATAATTATGCTGGTGACTCTCTATTTACCAATGCTGTAGGGACAAAATGGAATTTGTTACCTACTAACATAAGTTTACATCATTGCCTCTTTTCAAACAAAATATTAAACTGCATTTCCAAAATCACTGGCTTTGTTCATGTAGTAAACCTGATTAGCTTTTCACTATGACTAACTAAATAAAACTATCTCTCTTACTCCTTGATACACTTCTCACTATTTGTCTTCTCTTCTCCCCCACTACTTCTCTACCTGTTATCTGTATTGTTTGCTTTTTTTAAACATTTAATCCCTATCTTTTCCCATACTTTCTTTTCACTCTACTTTCCTTACATACTTTCCTTTATTTACTATCTAATCAGCTTTTTTCTTTTTTCTTCCTTCTCTTTCTCAATTTGTACAATGTCATGTAGATAGTATTGTGTGTCATATGAATTAACTCCTGTAGTAGTACTTTACATTGAAGGGTTTACTAGTTTTTGTTTTTTATTGCAAACCCTATTACTAACTCTAATATTATTATTACTGTTATTATTATCATTAGTCTATTTTGGTATGATAGTTTTGCTGTATGTATCTCACTCTGTGGAGCTTTTCTCCCCGGGCCGCTACTGAAAATGGAAATTTCTCCAGCTAGACTAGCCCGGTCAACAAATGTAAAATAAAATAAATAAAAATAAAATAAAAAAATTAGCCCAATGACGTAGCCGTGAGTGTACCATGGATGGCTCCTGTTCAGCCAGAGGCATGGGCACGAGAAGGACTGGGGGAGTGGAGGATGAGTACCTGACACTGACTTACCCATGGGGGGTGCTGTTTAAGCTCACTATGGTAACAGTAGTAAGAGCATAGCAAGCTCACTGCTGCAAGTAATATACCACTTTATTAGGGGGGTGTGCATTTGCAGAAGCATGTATTTGCCTCCCAAGGCTGCCAGGGTTAAGACACACTTTCTCCAGCAGCAGTGTGATAGTGCACCAGCATCGTCCATCTGTTTACCAGTTCCAGATATTGGTTGGTTTCAGCTTTGAGGAGTCCAAGGTGGGTCTGGAAGACCTGGTGAATGTGGGAGCTGGTGGCAGCTGAAGGTCAGCTGTTGGGGAGGAAGGAGTGAAAAAGAGGCAATTTGGCAGTCAACTGCATATTTCTAATCATGTTTGTCATTAACACTACAGATGGTAGTTCCTCCTGTGCTTCATTGGTTTGGCTTATTTCCAGATTTGGGGTTAGTTTTCTCAGGATCCATTCATGTGGTCGATGCTGAATTGACTGGCCAAGACATGGAATCCTGGGTATCTATGGTTAGGAAGGCTGTAGTCCACATGCTCTGTGGTCAAGCAAACGTGGAATACAACTCTAACAACTACTGTATTTTTTTCTTCCCTTGCATTGCTGACCTCTAAATTAGAAATGTTTTAAATGAGAGGTGGGGTGTAGGAGTGAAAACTTGCCAAAGCAAGTGCTTTAGTTGACTGTATCCCTGTTTATGATGTCTGGTGGTAGCATATGTACTTTTTTACTGAAAGCTTGTGAGCATAGCCATATATTGCGCTGTTACACATACATAAAATTGTGCACTCCAGAAAAACTGAGTCAGTGAATTGTTCCTCATTTGCTGAACGGTAGACATCTCATTTTTCACATTCTGGTAGTTTGTCTTCACTAATTTTGACTAATCTCCAGTCTTTCAGCTGTGGGTTCTGCTCTTTAGCATGATTTTTCATTTTGTTTTGTTTTGGCCTTGTTTTTGGAGGTTTGGTTACTAGGCACCGTCTTGACTGTTGTCTAGTCCTGTGGTTGTCCAGTTTAATTCTTTTTTATTTTGGTCTTTTGCCAAAGAAATTCATTCTATGGACAGATCCAGTGCACATTCCTATTTCAAGCAGTTTTTCTGTAAGGTACTAGAATTGTTTGAAGCTGCGTTTTTGTCACACAATAGGTATTTTTTACATGCTGCTTCCCAAGCAACAAGCCATGGATCACCAAGGATATCAAAGCCCTCCTGAACGAGAAAAAGAGAGCATTCAGGTCTGGAGACAATGGCACAGTGAAAAGGGCACAAACAGCTGGCCAAGAGGATTAAAGAGAGAAGGAACAGGTACAGGAAGAAGTTAGAACTGAAAAAGCAACAGTGCAACAGCAAAGAAATATAGAGGGAGGGATGAAGACCATTACTGGCTCTGTCTGGCAGCCATGTGACAGGAGTAAAGAGACAGCCAATGAGTTTAACATGTTCTGTAATAGGTTTGATAACAAGCACTGGACAAACATATGATTCGGTCCTCTCTTGCAAATGGAAGATGTCCTCCTGGATAACAAAATGCATATCTTGTTTGTCCCCCCCCCCCAGTCTCTACTGTTCAACACAAGGGAAGGAAGGTTCACAGTTGCATCCGGACCACATAGCACAAACAATGCCCACACTCCCACCTCGGCTAGCAAAGCAGAGGCTAGCAGATGTTCTTCGTTCCACATTGCTGCAGTCCTTACTATTGGGTAGTCCGCTGTCCAGTCGGCCCGAATACCAGAGTATATGGCTGACGTCGGTCAGGGCGCATTAGACTGACGTCAGTACGTCAGGGTACTAATGCGCATGACCGACGTCATATCGTCAGTCTTTTTTGCCGCATGGTCCGATGCAGAAGCAGTTTTGCGAGTGCAGGTTGGCGTTCTGAAATATTTCCGAAGCCGGAGTTTCAGACCGAATCGGAGTTGGCTAAGTACCCCGTTGGGGAACATTTTGGTTTTTTCTTGCCTCAGTATTTAACCGGATGTCAGAAAAAGTGAATAACTGTATTTCTTGTGGGAAACAGATACCTCATAGGGATTACCATACCTTGTGTATACCTTGTTTAGGGCCTGAGCACGACGTTGTTGGATGCCGCTCTTGTGCTAGGTTTAACAAACGCACTATTAAGAGACGATTAGACTGTGCCAGGTTAGTGTTTGGGAAGCGTTGCAATTATAAAATGCCGTCGGATGCTCCGACGCCCGCCGTCAAGAAGCGCAAGGACAAAACAGCGAAGCCTAGGGTTGATGAACCGCAGTCCCGGACGCCGGTTCTTTAGAAGGCTCAGTGGAGCCAGAGGTTTTGCCAGGAGTTTCTTTGGAGTCTCAGGCAGAGACTTTACTGTTACAGGATGTGCCTTCTCAGGAGGTAGGCCAGGCTGAGGGGCTTCTCAGGTAACTGTTCTTCCCTCTTCCCAAGGTAGTTAGAGCCTCTCCTTCTGTTGCCAAAACTTCTTTGAGAGGTAGGCCAAGTTCAGCTTCAGTGGGGGCTTCTCCTAGCATTTCAGGTTCTGTGCCTAAGAAACATATGCTTAAAATGGCAGAAGATTTGATTACTATGATTAGAGGTTCTATGCCCCTCCTGATAAGAGGCCTAGGGTGGAACCGAGTTTGATAGTTTTGAACAGTGTTCAGAGGCTTCTGAGTCTTCTATGGAAGATTTGCAGGAGTATCCTCCTTATTCTGATTCTGATGTGGATGATTCCACTCCTACAGCTTCTCCTCCTGAGGATTTCTCATTTTCAGAGACTCTGCATTCCATGAGGGAGCACTTTAAATGGGAAGGCCAGGATTACTCTGATTCCAGGAAAAGGCTTAGGGAATTCTTGTTTTGCCCCAGCATAGGCCCTTAGCTATACCTCCTGTGTTGAATGTGGTGGAAGATGTTTTGCAGAGGCTTCCCTAAACCCTGATTCTTTGCCTCCTGCTCCTGTTAAACCTGATAGGTACTATAGGGTGCCTGAAGCTCATAAGTATCTTTTAAGAGTCCTAGGGCAGACCCGAAACTGTTTCTCAGGGACCTAAAGGTGTTAAGGCCTCTGTGGTTAAAAACCCTGTTCCCACTGATAAAGAGGCAAGGGCTTTGGATAGATGGGGAAAGAAAGTGTATACTTCTTCCACTTTAGCCATGAGGACGTTGAATTGTCAGTTTCACATGCTTAAATATCAAAATTATCTCCTTTCACAACTGAAATCTAAGGTGGATGCTTTGGCGGAAGGTATTGAGTGTAAAGAGTTGCTGGATTTAGTTCATGTGTCTGAACAAGTGGGTAAGCATTCTTTGCAATGTGGTTTTGATGCTGTACAGGCCTCCTCGAGGGTGGCTGCCACTAGTTCTGTTCTTCGCAGGCATGCCTGGTTGAGGGATCAGAATTTAGCTGAGCATGTTAAGACAAGGATTTTGGATGCTCCTTTACAGTCTGATGTGTTGTTTGGTTCGCCTGTGGAAGCAGTTTTAAAGAAAATGGAGGACAAAGCTAAGTCTATGCAAACTGTTAAAGACTTTTGCAGGTGCAGCCACCAAGTTTAGTAGAAATTGGCCTACTAAGGGATGGACATATCCTGCTTATGATTCCCAGTCTAGGGGTAGGTCTAGACGTGGTAGGGGCAGAGCTCAAGGTTCTTTTAGGCCTAGAACAGGGACTTCACCTGCTCAGACTTCTGGTGAGGGCAGGGGTCAGTCCTTTCGTAAACAGACCCAATGACCTGCCTTTTCAGCTGCCAGTAGATTCTCGTCTGGCAGCTCCTTTGGGAGGAAGACTGTCTCTTTTCAAAGGAAATTGGGATTTAATTACTCAAGACAGATGGGTGTTGGATATCATTCACCACGGTTACAGGTTTTATTTCCATACATTGCCCCCTTTCAAAGGCATGCCAGATGTTCCTCCTCCACAAAGGAAAGAGGCTCACAAGCAAATTTCTCTGTTACTCCAAATAGGGGCCATTCAGCCAGTCCCTGTATCAGAAAGGGGCCTAGGATTTTATTCTCGCCTGTTCCTAGTACCAAAGAAGGGGAACACGTGGAGACCAATTTTGGATTTATCTATCCTCAACACTTATCTGGACATTCCCAAGTTCAAGATGTTGACGTTACAACAGCTTTTACCTCTGCTGGGCAAAGATCACTGGATGGTAACTTTAGATCTCAAGGAAGCTTACCTTCATGTGCCTATAAGACTAAGTTGCAGGAAGTATCTGCGTTTCGAGCTGGAAATTCTCATTATCAGTTCTCTGCATTGCCCTTTGGCTTATCTACTGCGCCCAGAGTATTCACAAAGGTTCTGGCTCCAGTGATAGCTTACTTCAGGCTAAAAGGAATTCAAATCTATCCTTACTTGGACGACTGCCTGATTCTGGCTCAAGAAAAGGAAGACCTTCTACAGCATCTGGAATATGTTATAGCAGTGCTAAGATGCCTAGGGTATTCTGTGAACGAAATAAAGTCCAGTCTAGTACCCTCTCAAGACATGTGCTTTCTGGGTGTGAGACTGAATACAGCAGCCCAGATGGCCTTTTAACCCCGGACAAACAAAAGAGTCTATCACTTTACTTCCATCAACTATCTCATCAGTCCGTGCTGACTGCAAGGACAGTCCTTCAAGCATTAGGGTTCATGGCATCTTGTATTCTGGTGCTTCCCAATGCCAAACTGCATATGAGGAAGCTACAATGGTATCTCAAAATGTATGGACACAGCACTGCCAGGATTTGGACACTGTCATTCAAATAATACCTTGCCTTCAAAACGAATTTTGTGGTGGGCTCAGGAATGTCACCTAAACAAGGGACTCTCTGTGACCCGGCCAGAGGCGAGTCAGATTTTAACGACAGATGCCTCGGACATTGCTTGGGGAGCTCATCTAAATGGAAAGTGGATACAAGACAAGTGGCCTGCCAGACTACAGCATCTACATATCAACATGAAGGAGATGTTAGCAGTCCAGTTTGCATTAATGGCTTTCAAGGAGTTACTTCTTCCAGGGCAGGTGTTGATTCTAACAGACAACACAACTGTCATGTGGTACATCAACAAGCAAGGGGAACACATTCTTATCCACTATGGAGGCAAGTAAAGATTATATGGGAGACTGCGCTAAGCTTGCAACTAACTCTTCAGGCAAGGTTTCTGCCGAGCACAGAACTCCTTAGCAGATGTGTTAAGCAGACAAATCATGGATCCCCACGAGTGGAAACTGGATCTTCATGTATTTCAGAAATTGACAGTGTCATGGGGAACTCCAGACATAGATCTGTTCGCTTCTCCACTAAACCACCAGCTGCCAAAGTTTTGCACAAAGGGGTTTCATCACACAGCTTGGAAAGTGGATGCTCTGTCTTTCAGTTGGAAAAACCTTCATGTGTATGCCTTTCCACCTCTGCCTCTTCTTCCAAAGGTGCTATTAAAAGTCAGACAAGACAAGCCAAGGATGATTTTGATAGCTCCAGATTGGCCTCGCAACACTGGTACCCACTACTAAGGAGTCTGGTAAGGAAGCCTCCATGGCCTTTACCTTTGATTCCTCATCTGTTATCTCAGAAGGACGGTCATCTGCTCAATGTCAAGCTTCACTCTCTTCATCTCACAGCCTGGCATATTCTGTGTTGAAACACAGCAGGTCTCAACTTCCTCAACAAGTTTTAAATGTGATTATGGAAGCTAGAAGACCTAGTACAAGGAAAGTGTACGCAGAAAAATGGAAGAGATTTTTATTTTGGAGTACAGCAAAGAATTTGGAGATTTCTGAGCCTAATTTGAGTGTGGCTCTTCAATATCTTACTGAGTTATTGGACAAAGGTTTGTCCTTCTCTTCCATTAAGATTCATGCTGCAGCAATTTCAGCTCACTATGATTGTGACCCACCATTGTTTTCGCATCCTTTGTTCAAGCAGTTTCTTAGAGGGGCAAAGAATATAAGACCCCACGTAGAGCTCCTACTCCTGCTTGGGATCTCAATTTTGTGTTGGAAAAACTTACTCTACAACCTTTTGAGCCTGCGGCTACTGCTGAATTGAAATACTTGTCATGGAAGACTGCTTTTCTGTTGGCTATTACTTCTGCAAGAAGGGTGTCTGAGTTGCAGGCCCTTATGGCAGTAGAGCCCTTTTGATTTTCCATAAGGATAGGGTATCATTACGCACTAATCCTTCCTTTATGCCTAAGGTGGTTTCTAGTGTGGCTTTAAACCAAACTATTCATTTGCCTACTTTTTATGCAGACCCCCAAAATAAAGGGGAAAAGATTTTGCACACTTTAGATGTACACAGGCAATTGCGTTATTATTTAAGCAGGACTAAGGATTTTAGGCAGTCTCAGCAGTTGTTTGTTTCTTTTGCTTTGAGTTCGCAGGGCAAACCTGTGTCAAAACAAACTATTTCTAGGTGGATTGGGTTTTGCATTGCATTTTGTTATTCCCATCATGGCAAGGAGATTCCAGCTGGGATTAGGCCTCATTCCACTAGGGCTACTGCCACTTCAACAGCATTTCTAAGGGGTGGCAACTAAGGATATTTTGGAGGCAGCTACTTGGAGTTCAGTGCATACTTTCTCTAAGCATTATCACCTTCCTATCTACTCTAAGTCTAGGGCTGGTTTTGCCACAGCGGTTTTGCAAGGCATGTTGTCAGCTCCTACTTCTTTATGATTTGCCAGCCTCCCTTACCTCTGCTTTGGGATTCTACCCAATAGTAAGGACTGCAGCAATGTGGAACGAAGAACATAGTACAGTTTTGTACCTACCATAAATGTAGATGTTCGAGGATCCACATTGCTGCAGTCCAATTTACCCTCCCTCCTTCCCCTCTGTGTTTAGGGGTGGTTGTGTAGGTGAGGTTATATGCTGATATTTTTGTATATATTTTTGTATATATTGTACATATTTTTGGTGCAGGTATTTTGGGCCTTGTCTTTTTAGGGTCTTCTGACATCTGGGGCAAGAAAAGACTGAGGATATGACGTCGGTCATGCGCATTAGTACCCTGACGTACTGACGTCAGTCTAATGCGCCCTGACCGACGTCAGCCATATACTCTGGTATTCGGGCCGACTGGACAGCGGACTACCCAATAGTAAGGACTGCAGCAATGTGGATCCTCGAACATCTACATTTATGGTAGGTACAAAACTGTACTTTACTGTCATCCTATTAGAGGACCAGGTGGTCAGAGAGCTAAAAAGACTTTGCTGTACAAAAGCAGTGGGGCCTGATAGCATTAATCCACAGGTGGTGAAGGCCTGCGCCTCGCAGCTTGGAGGGGTGCTGCTCAGGATCTTCAACTTGGTACTCAGTACCCATAGAGAACCAGTGTTGTGGAAAACATTCTGCCTGATTCCATTGCCAAAGAAGGCATGCCTGGGGGATATTTCAGATTGTAGGGCTGTGGCACTCGCGTCACACTGCATGAAAGTTCTTGAGAGGCTGGTCCTGGAAGTACTTCGCTCAAAGGTCAGGTCAGAACAAGACCTTCAGTTCGCATACCAGCAGAAGATAGGGGTCAAAGATGCCAATATCCTCCTTATGCATAGAGCATACAGTCACCTGAACAAACTTGGAGGATCTCTTATAATCATGTTCTTCGACTTCTCAAGTGCCTTTAACACCATCCAAACAGGCAGGCTGGGGAATAAGCTGTCAGCGATGAATGTGGCTGCTTCCTTAGTTTCATGGATCCTGGATTATCTGACGGTTAGGCCCCAATATGTGCAACTGCAGGGTTGCATGTCTGACACAGTGCTATGTAGCACTGGAGCACCACAGGGGACAGTTTATCACCTTTTCTTTTCACCCTGCATACCACAGACTTCAGTTATAACACTGAGTGCTGTCACCTGTAAAAATTCTCAAATTACTTGGTCATAGTAAGAGGTATCAGGCATGGAGATGAGGAATACAGGAGGGTGGTAGACAGCTTTGTGAGCTGGTGTGAGATTAATCAGTTGCAGCTGAACATCAGTAAAACAAAGGAGCTGGTAGTTGATCCAGGGAGATCACAGTCTCATCCTGCAATGACCCCTCTGTCAATTAGGGGAGTTGAATTGGACATTGTTCAGGACTACGAGTATTTGGGGTTGCACGTGAGCAGCAAGTTAGACTGATCCAAAAACTCACAGGCGGCATATAAAAAGGGTCTGAATAGGCTGCACTTACTATGAAGAACTCAGATCCTTTGGAGTCTGCAGCCCTGTGCTGCAGTTCTACAAGACTGTAGTGGGTTAATGCTATCTTCTTTGCAATAACATCTGGGGTGGTAGCATAAAAAAGGCTGAGGCAAACAGACTCAGTAAATTGTAAGGAAGGCCAGATCAGTATTTTGAAAAGAGCTGGGCACCCTCAAAACTGTGGCTGAGAGAAGAATGTTAGCACAACTGAAGTCCTTCATGGAAAATATCGGCCACGCACTCAACAATGTGGTGGATGGACAGAGTAATACCTTTAGCAGGAGACTGACGAGCATAAAGTGCCCCACTGAATGTCACAGGAAATCCTTCCTGCCTGCAGCCATCAAACTGTAACACCTCCTACCATCTTAGCACCACCCCCACTACTGAAGGAGACCATGTCGTGCAATGTTTAACTCATACCCATGTTTTTCTTTTTTCCCCATCCTTTTAATCTCTATTTTATCTCAGTGCAGTATTAATCTTCAGTGCAGTAATCCTTTGTACAGTATGCTGTACCTTAGTTAAAGTATCGTAATGCGCAATACCACATATCCTAGTGTAAGTGGTAATTAACACGAAAGGCTCCCCCTTTCAAGTCACTACTGTATGTGGTATCCAGCTCATCTAATTCATTGGCTGTGATCAACAGTGTACCTGTGCTAGGCGCTGCGCTTGGTCTACGTTGTCTGTGTTTATCTGTGCAGTTGTAACATAAGCAATTTCCAGCGGGGTCAATAAAGTATTTCTGATTCAGCATAAAGCATAAGTTAATTTCTTTTTTCATCATTGTTGCATGGGATTTGGATATTAAAATTGATACAAATTATATGTTGTATCTTTAACACAGTTTGATTTTGTGTTGTGAAATAGTATTAACAAAAAAAAAAAAAAAATCTGAGGATAATCAGTGCAAATGTGGCTAAATATGTTGCTCCTTCAGTCAGGTCTATTTTTGGGATTCATTCCATGAGCTTGTGCTTTTTCCTTCAGCTTTTTGCATCTGGCAGCTATGTTTGCTTTTTTGTAGCTCATTTGTACAAATTAGATTCAGCACTATTTGTGATGATTCCTCTGTGGTAGCTGCGCTGCTAGTGAGCTCTTTAAGATGAGATTGCCCCTTGAGCTGTAGTCCAGATACATGGTTTTGGCCTCTGGTTACACTTTGGACTTTGATTTTGCTTGTGAGAAATGTGGAACTTAAGCGTAGTTTCTTTCTACTACGCATAACCTCTCCCAAGAATATTCAGATTGTATAAAATTACATAGACCTCTTTTTTTTTTTCATTTAATGTAGTGTAACTTCACCTACTGACCTTGGGTCTCCTCTGCCTTTCACTGGTTATTTTCTGCATTCAGTGGGATGCCATCGTTCCTCAAGAATTTCTAAATTCTTATTGCAGTTTTAATGAAAGGTATTTTTTTGTGTATAGTCATTAATATAAACTGCTAATGTTAAAAATATTTGTACATAAAAATACCTCAAACTAGATGACACAGTTGACTATTTTGATAAAACATTCCTAAGCATCCTTAATTACCACGCCCCCATTAAGACGTTCCTGAACTAGAGCCCAACCATCCCCATGGCTACAAAAAACACTTAAGTCTGAAATGAAAAACAGGGATAAAGCCTAGGACAACTGGCGCAAAACCAAAAACCCCTCTACAAGGCAAAAATTCCTAGAACTACGCAATAGAACCAAAAAGCTTATAAAACAGGACAAAATCTAATACTACCAGTCTGCCCTTACCTTCTCCCAACATAATCCCAAAGAATTCTGGTCCTCAATAAACTCCATCATCCACCCAGGTAAATTAAGTACACCCACTCCTAACTTAACTCACTATGAAAATATTGCTACCTCTTTCAACAATCACTTCACACAAACCGTACTATCACTAGCTAGACAACACAACCCCCCCATAAACCCACACCTTCAGCTACAACTAACAGTCTCCCTACTAGCTTCTCTTTCTGTTTCTACCTCCAAAAAAACCCACTATTAACTAAACTTGAAACCACCAGATTAGCAGCAGACAACCTCCCAAGTGAATACTTTCAACTTTCAGCGGACGCTCTACCTACCCAGTATCACTCTTGATTAACAGGTCTCTGTCAGAAAGTTATGTCCCCACACTATGGAAAAGTCTCGCACACAATTCCCCTACACAAAGGAAGGCCCCTCCACAGATCTAACCAGTTACCACCCCGTAGCTATTCTCTCACCACTCTCCAAAATACTAGAGAGATGCATTCTTTCTCAAGTCTCAGATCACCTCCTTGCTAACAGCCTCCTCACCAGCACACATCACGGATTCTGACCTAACCATAGCACCACCACCGCCTTACTCTCTTTTTCTTACACTATCCTACAAAATAAAAATGCAGGTTATCTCTTCTAAGCTACCTTCCTAGACATCTCTAAAGCTTTCGACATGGTCCCCACACAAACAACTCATCTCTCAACCAGTCATCAACTGGTTTCAGAGTTATCTGATCGCCAACAAGCCGTTGTTTGACAGGACGACCTATCTCCCCAACTACCAGTCTCCATAGGGGTTCCATCCTGGGACCCCTACTTTCTCTATTTTCACAAATAATCTAGCCTCAGCCACAACACATGGCGCACTCGTACAATACACAGATGACTCAACCATCATCTGCACAGCCCACTCCCTACCCGAACTGCAAAAAGTAACACAGGAAGCATTTTCCTCTATTGAAACTTGATTATCCAATGCCCAACTAATACTCACCTCGAACGAAACAAAATTACTAATCTTCCAACCCACCAAACTTACCCTAGACAGCAAAAGACAACACCACCATCCATCCTACAGAACACACCAAATTACTAGGAGTAGAAATAGACAAACTGAATTTTGACATTCACATTTCCATGACCATTAAAAAAGTGCACAAAAACTAGGAACATTGTATAGAAATCAGCAACTACTTACCAAAGCAGCTAAAATTTTGGTAGCAAATTCTCATCTTATCTCTACCCTACACCTCTCCAACATTTACTAACCTTAGACAATGCGACCTAAATAAGCTCAAAACCTGCTACAACAAAATCGCCAAATTCTTCACAGGGGCTTCCTGCCATATTCACCACTCTCTCTCACTAGCAGAACTGGGCTGGTTAGAGCTCCCCCACCTCCTTCAATGGTACCAATTCACACTCGTCCACAAACTAATAAACCAACCACTAAAAGTCCCATCTCTCCAGAATCTACTCCAACCGTACATAACCATGAGACCACTAAGATCCAGCCACAAAAACCTCCTACAGGTCACAAGAGCCAATAACTCTGCTGGAGAAGCGTTATTTTATTTTACATTTGTTGACTGAGATAGTCCGACTGGATCGATGTCCATTTTCAACGGAGGCCCGGGGAGATAAGCTCCAAAAGCATACAATACATTAACTACCTAATAAGACATAATTGCTCTGGAACTCCCTCCTATCCTCAATTACCTCTGTAACGTCTTGCACCCACTTCAAATCCGTACTAAAGTCACACTTAAAAACTTGCCAGATATGCCCTTGCAACTCCCACCTCTAATATCCACTCCACCCACCCACTACCTCTCTCGGCCCCCTATCAACAACCTAGTCTTTGCAAGCTTGGCTACTCATGTTCCCAGCTACCTACCACATAGGTACTAACTTCTCGTAGCAACAATTGCTAATGGCTGTTTATGTACCTCAAAAACTGATTGCATCAATTGTTCACTGATGAATCTCAACAATATTTGTAACCATGTTTAATATATGTCACCATATTTTAAAATTGTACTATGTTCTGCAGCTGTTTTACATCTGTTTTATTATTGTCTTGCGTCCTCAGCTGGACTAATGTCTATATTTTAAATGCTATGTTTTTTAACTGTATAATGTAAATAATACTTAATGTGGAGCTTTTCTCCCCGGGCCTCCGCTGAAAACGGACCTGTGTCCAGTCGGACTCTCCTGGTCAACAAATGTAAATAAATAAATAAAAATAATAAATAAATAAACATAAACTGCAATTAAGTTGATTGTATGACAAACGGGGAGATCACATGTTATGAATATACAGAAACTCACTGTAGGTATTCTAAGAAGTTGATTTCATTAACATGGTGTCATAGCTTTAACAAATCTGGAGCTTCTCACCTCATCCCCTCTGAAAATTGTCCTCAATCAGTAGGAAAAATTCAAGTAATGTATGTGTAAATATAATTTTATTTGCAAGTGAGTGTTTATTCCATAAGGAAATGGGGTACATGGTATAGCTCTATTGTGTTTTCAGGTATTCAAGCCAATGTATCATTTAAGTTTTACCTGATACGTTGTTTAATATGGGATCTAAACTTCCTTTGCTAGCTCTGACCCATCTTGTTTTGGCTTTGTGTTTCTTTTCAGTCTTTGTGTTGGTAAGGTGCAGCCACAACTCTTGCTGTGCTTTGTTAAAGTGAAGTCTGAGATAGCTGCAGCTTCTTGCTTTATTTGGCTGGTGCTCTTTTAGGAGAATATCCAAATCATTAACCTTTTGTTTTGGGTTACCATGTTTGTAAACTGAATTAGTCAAGCTTTGTTTAGTTTTTATTTTTTTTTCCACTGGAGTACAGTTAACTACTTCAGAGAGAAGTTAACTACCTCAACTTTTTAAAGTGATGCTCTGATCTGGACAACCCACTGATCATAGTGGTTTTAAATCAGGCTGTTAAATTATTTGCCTTTGTGCAGCCATACTGACATTTGAAAAAATACTAGAGAAAGGTGCATTGATGTGAATCAAGCTTGACCTTGCTTGATTTTGCTAATACCTTGTGTGACAATGTGAGGTATTGCCGCTTGTGCCAGGGAGAGTAGGGCAGTGCATGTGTAACATATACCAGAATAGTTAAGCTGGAGTTTTGTAAATAATTTTGTGCCATTTGACTATTGCACTAACTTGTACAGATGTGTGTTAAAAATGTATCAACGATGTCATTATAATTGATTAAATGTTTATGTTTAAACAAAGAATCATAGAAGAGAAGAGTAGAGGTTTTTGAAATTGATCTTAGAAAAGCTCTGAATGCGAATTGTATCAGTCAGGTGCTCACACAACACCTTGTTTTGTTTTCTTTGGAACCGGATGTAAAAATCCGTGAGAGTCATCAGAGTCAGTCTGCTGAGTTCAGTTAGTTGGAAGATTATTACCTTGACTTACGGAAGTAAGCATCTCTGTATCCTTTCTTGCCATGGTGTATTAATTAAGCTAGCTAGGGAACAGTTATTCTTTAGACAGTCAGGAAATGCAGTGAGATTAGTTTAATAGTGTTTTTTTGCATCTGTTTGAATGTGTTCAACTGTGTTTTTATTTCTCCTGTGATTGAAACTCTGATGTTTATTGTACTTTGATATTTAGTATTCTCATGATTTGTATTTTATTATGTATTAAATATTTTTTATACCTTTCATTGCGGCTGGTCTTTAAGAGAATACTTTTTATCGTCTTGAGAGTACCTGTGCTTATTGTAGTGACACCTTGGCCACCCCGAAAAGCTTGCTGTTTTGGTTACACTGTACCATTTATGTTGGCATTGATTTTACTCAGTGCAATTGGATACCCTTAAGAGCTTGACAGTGGTTGACTAGTGGCAGATAGGTTACCTTATAGTCTGGGGGAGTAGGGACACAGCTAGTAAATCTGTACCAGGCTTTCCCAGGAGTGTGTGTGTGTGTGTGTGTGTGTGTGTGTGTGTGTGTGTGTGTGTGTGTGTGTGTGTGTGTGTGTGTGTGTGTGTGTGTGTGTGTGACAAAATCAAATACTCAGGTGTGGGTGTGTCAGCTACTTGGAACTGGAATACAGTGCTCCAGAGTGAGTGTTGTGTGGGATCTGGATAGAGAGTCCAGTCCCACTGGAGCATGTTCCCTGTGTGCTCTTGGGGGAAATTGTCTTTGATGCAGAGAGCTGCATATGAAAATACTGTGTAAATTCTTTCCTGTTTTTAGTGACAATCTCGCCGGTAAGGATTGAGGTTCCTTGATTACTGGCCTGGGATAAAGAGAGGTCGTCACACCTTGGTAGACAAAGCTTCATAGGATGATACTAGGGTATTGGCTTGGAGGCCTCTTATAAGCCTAGCCAAGAATTTTGCCTATGTTCCCTCAAAGTCAGTAACTGTTTCTCCCTGTCCAGCAGGGACACAGGTGGGATCCCAGGGGTGTATTTTCTGTTTCTCATCCAGTCGTCCCAGGTTCCTCTTAGAGGGCTAGAGAGGTACTCTGCTTGACATGGAGAGGGAGTCTATTCCACGGATGAGGGAGTGTTTGGGACACAAATCTATCCCACCAAGAAGTTCCGTTAATGTCACAGATCAGGTTACGTGTGGGTTGCACAAGTGAAATTTGAGTTATGGAATGCAGCAACTCCATCAAGGCTGGGTCTGAGATGGCAGTGTATGCCAGACACAGGTCACCTCTGAGCAGTCTGTACAACACTGAGTAGAGGGACAGGCTTTTAGCCTGTCTGTATAGGATATGTGTTTGAGACCCTGGATTTTCCTGGTCAGGAACCACTGTGGTCTTTCCAGCTGCTGCATGTGTTTGGCAAGGTACATACCAAAGGGGGCATTGTACTCAATAATGGGACTGATAAGGGAGAAGTACATCAGAATAGTTATCTTGAGAGTGGGGTATGTTGGCATACCAGTGGTTCATAGCTTCTTACTAATGTTCTGGCTTCTCTGTCAAGAAGCTCAATCAAATCGCTCAGTACTGATGGGGAAATTAGCAATTCCAACCCTTCCCCCATTAAATAGACTTTCTCCACATATTTCTGGTGAAAATTTGTTATCAGCCATCCAATCATCCAGACTGGTTTTAAAGGCTGATGAGCACTATGCTTGATAGGCAAGTACAACTTTTTCAGAAACTAGGTGCACATTGGGTTTAGCTATCTCTCATGCCATCTGTTCTTGTTGATGTGATGCATGTAGGTTTGGGTCTCTAGAATGGGTATTTGCTTTACTACTTGTTCCGTTTAGGTGAAGGAGTACAGAGTGCTGGGTCATTCATGGCATGGAAAGCTTAAGCAGAGATCATCACTCAGAAGTATGTGTGACACTGAGGAGAGTGACAGAGCTTTTAGCCTGTGTAAGTAACTAAGGGTACTAAGACCCGAGATCTCTTTGTTGAGAAAATGTTGAGGTCTCTCAAGCTGGTTTAGGTGCTTCGGTGAGGTAAATGTGAAGGGTGCCTTATATTCAATGACTAGCCTAGTAAGGGATGATTAAAATGGGATTATAACACCTTTGGACCTTGAGGAGATGCCACAAAAATAAGATGTGTAGGGTAGAGCAATTTTCTAACTACCACAGGGATATGGTGGTTCATAGAGAGTCTGATGTCCTTCAAGGATGCATCTGCAGTCTTCACAAATGGGTTGTCCTGTCGTCAGGCAGCCCTTCGGTCAGCTGGATTCCAAAGTCTGGGTCTGGCTTCGGCTGGTGTCGCACTTCACCCGACGTCATTGCGGCAGTTCTTCGGGTATAAAGGCATCAGCCGACGCCATTTTCCTCAGTCTTTCTTGCCGCGTGGCGCCCGAAGCAGAAGCTGTTCGCAAGTGCCGGTCGGTCAGATCCAGAGATTACTACTACCGAATATTACTTCGAAGACTTCTAAAAAGCTAAGTACCCGTCGGGACTCTCTTGCCTCAGCCAATGTCAGAGAAAGTGAATAACTGTTTATCTTGTGGGAAACAAATACCTCATAAAGATTTCCACTCCTATTGCATACATTGTTTAGGCCCAGACCACGACGTAGCAGCTTGTCTAGCCTGTGCTTTTTAACCGACGGACGCTTAGACGCCGGTCGGAGTTTGCTGAACAGATTTTCGCCCGATTTTGCATATATTATGCCGCCGGATCCTCCGACTACGCATAGTACCAAAACGCGAAAGAAAAGGACCGACATCGCGTCCGCGGTTTCGTCGAAACCGCGTTAAGCAAACCACGAGTGTCTCGGTTTCGCGAAACCGAGCAAGCGGTTCTTTCTTCAGCCAAAATCATGCCTTCTACCGAGGCCTCTTCTAACCTGGTAGAAACGGCTTCTGAAATCCAACCTTCTGTTGCGGTTTCACAGGATTTATCAGATACCATTCCCCTGGATATTTCTACCCCTGCACGTGGAGCTGCTAGGCCTCCTGCAGCAATGTCTATTAAGGCCTTTGCCAGGGCTAAAGCAGCCAAAGCATCAAAAACGGTGCCTGCCAAGCCCCCTCTCTCAGGCCCAGCACCAGCTCCCATATGCTTACTTTGGCTGAGGATCTCATCTCTTTAATTCGTGGAGCCCAGCCTCATCCAGACAGGGTCTCTCTCCCTCCTCCAGAAAAAAGGCCTAGAGCAGAGCCCCCTGAGCCAGTATCCACAGATGTTTCCTCTGATGACTCAGAACATACAGACCCTCCTGAGGCTGCTTATTCTCCTTACGAAGACTCTGATGCTGAGGAGTCCATCCCTTCAGCCTCTCCTCCTGAGGAATTTTCCTTTGGGGAAACCTTGCATGCTATGAGGGAACAATTTCAGTGGCAGGGCCAAGATTTCTCAGACTCCAGAAAAAGGCTTAGGACCTTTCTACATTTGCCACAGCATAGGCCTTTAGCTATACCTCCAGTACTTTCTGTTGTTGATGATGCATTTAATGATGCTTGCACTGCTCCTGATTCATTACCTCCGGCTCCTGCTAAGCCCGATAGGTTCTACAGGGTCCCGGACACTCATCACCATTTATATAACTCTCCTTTTGCAGATCCAGAGACTATCTCCCAGGGTCCTAAAGCCGTAGCAGCTACTTCCACTAAAAACCCCCTCCCCTCTGAAAGGGAATCCAGGTCCTTAGAGAGATGGGGTAAAAAAGTTTACACCTCTGCTACTTTGTCAGCTAGAGCTTTGAACTGCCAATTTCATATGATTCAATACCAAGAGTTTATGCTTTACCAGTTGACTAAAAAGCTGTCCTCTGAAGAATCTTTAGATAAGAAATATATTCAAGAAATGGTACATAACATACAGCAGGTTAGTAACCATTCTTTAAAATGTGGCTATGATGCACTGGAGGCTTCCTTTAGATCAGCCATGACTGGCACAGTTATCAGGAGGCATGCATGGCTGAAAGAACAGGCATTACCAGACCATGTCAAATCAAAGCTTTTGGATGCACCTATGGACAAGGTCAGTTTATTTGGTTCCCCTGCGCAACAGGTACTAAAAAAGATGGAAGAGAAAGCAAAATCTGTACAAACAGTGAAAGATTTCTTACAAGTTCAACCTCCAAGGTTTAGCAGGAACTGGCCCTCCAAGAATTGGTCCTTTCCAGACTCCTCTAGGGCACAAAGAGGCAGGAATAGGCGCTCGAGAGGCAGAAACCAAACCAGGGGTGCCTACAGGGGACGCCAGTGGCAAGGAAACAACCAGCGAGGCACGGATGCAACCACCACCACTACAACAACTCATTCACAGTGACTTGGCGGTGGCACCGCCTACCAGGGAACAACTAGAAGCACCCTTAGGCGGAAAGCTAACCTTATTTTCAAAGAACTGGCATTGCATCACAAGAGAAAAATGGATTTTGCAAACTATAGACCAAGGTTACAAGTTCCATTTCCATACTCTACCAAGCAAAAGAGGAATGCCAAACCTGCCACCTACTCAAAGGACAGAAGCTCTAAAGCAAATATCTCAATTACTAAGAATGAGAGCTGTGGAAAAGGTACCACCTTTGGAGCAAGGAAAGGATTTTACTCCAGACTCTTCCTGGTACCAAGAAAAGAAAACAAATGGAGGCCTATTCTAGACCTGTCCGCTTTAAACACATTCCTCATTGTTCCAAAATTCAAAATGCTGACCCTACAGCAGCTTCTTCCCATGCTGGGCAAGGAGTCTTGGCTGGTAACTCTAGATCTCAAGGAGGCATACCTGCATGTCCCCATAAGACCAATTTGCAGAAGATACCTCAGATTTCTTGCAGGATCAGAGCATTATCAATTCTCAGCATTGCCCTTTGGCTTATCTACTGCCCAGAGTGTTCACGAAATGCCTGGCATCAGTAATCGCTCATTGCAGACTTCAGGGATTCAAATCTATCCCTACCTGGACGACTGCCTGATACAAGCGGACAACAAAATAAAACTAACAGAAGACCTACAAAGAGTCATTTACCTGCTGCAAGCCCTGGGATATACAGTCAATATAAAAAAGTCAAGGCTGATTCCATCCCAAAGAATAACCTTTCTGGGTGCAGAACTGGACACATCAAATCAAATGGCATCCCTAACTGCAGAAAAGAAAGAGCAGCTTCCTCTCTACTTCTTGGCATTAACAAAGCAGAACCATCTAACTGCAAGAAAAGTGCTGCAAGCTCTGGGCTTCATGGCATCCTGCATAATACTGGTACCTCATGCCAGGCTGCATATGAGAAAGCTACAATGGTACCTAAAGAATTTGTGGTCTCAACACAAGCACAGCCTAGAAACCAAAATTCCAATGATTCCCTGCCTGAAGAAAGAGTTCCTATGGTGGGCTCAGGCCTGCCAATCAAACTCAGGATTGCCCTTCTGCAAAAGCCAACCAAAACAAACCATCACGACAGATGCCTCAGACCTCGGTTGGGGCACACATGCTGGACAGGTGCATTCAAGGCCTATGGACTCAAGACCAGCTGCACCTGCACATAAATCTAAAGGAAATGATGGCAGTAAAATTGGCAATCCAGGCCTTCAAACCTTTTCTCCAAGAAGGTCAGCTGATAAGGACAGACAACACCACAGTTATGTGGTACATCAACAAACAGGGAGGCACACACTCATATCCTCTATGCCGGCTGGCACTGGACCTATGGGATGTGGCTCTGGGCTACAACATTCAGTTACAAGCAATTTATGTACCAGGGAAGGAAAACATTCTAGCAGACATATTAAGCAGAACTACCACAGATGCCCACGAATGGATGCTGCATCCGGACATCTTCAAAGCCATCACAAGAGAATGGGGATTACCACAGATAGACTTGTTTGCATCCCCACTCAATCACCAGCTAAAGAAATTCTGCACAAGGACGTACCACCCACTTGCTTGGAAGGTGGACTCCCTATCTTTCAGTTGGAAAAACCTGATAGCATACGCATTCCCACCACTTCCTTTGATGCACAAGGTGCTTCTGAAGATCAAAGAGGAACATCCGAGGATCATTCTGATAGCTCCAGACTGGCCAAGACAACATTGGTATCCATTGCTGAGGAGCATGTCCTGGGAACAAATATGGACACTTCCCCTGATCCCATTACTGTTAACACAGAACAACTTCAACATCCTGCATCCAAACCTGAAAACTCTGCAGCTAACTGCCTGGAACATTACATGACAACAATTAACCCAATTTATCCCAAAGTGTTAAGGACATAATCCTGGAGGCTCGAAGACCTTCAACAAGAAAGAATTATGCAGCAAAATGGAAAAGATATCTCACTTGGAGTACTGCAAAGGGGCAAGAAGTGACACTGGTGAACATAGCCAACATCCTGGAGTACTTGGCAGAGCTCTTCCATACAGGCCTGTCCTACTCTTCCATCAAGATACATGCCTCCGCTATTTCAGCAGAATACAGCTTGGATCCTCCTGTCTTCTCGCATCCTCTGCTCAGACAGTTTCTGAGAGGAATTAAAAATGTGAAACCTCCCCGGAAACCTCCATTACCAGCATGGGACTTGAACTTTGTACTAGAAAAATTGACACTTCCCAATTTCGAACCAGCAGCAACAGCAGAATTACAATACTTATCCTGGAAGACTGCATTCCTGCTGGCAATAACTTCAGCAAGAAGGGTCTCTGAACTACAGGCATTAATGGCAGTGCAACCCTTCCTGATCTTCCATCAAGATAGAGTGTCCATGAGAACAAATCCTACATTTATGCCTAAGGTGGTATCCAGAGTCTCTCTAAATCAGGCTATCCACCTTCCTACATTCTTCCCCAACCCACAGAACAGGGGAGAAAGGCTACTACATACCTTGGATGTGCATAGACAATTACGCTACTACCTGGACAGGACAAAAACCAATAGAAAAACTGACCAGCTTCTGGTAGCATATGCAACAGGGAAGGAAGGAAAACCAATTTCAAAACAGACAGTCTCCAAATGGATAGGAAATTGCATTAGATTTTGTTACTCCTATCATGGAAAGAAAACTCCAGAGAACATCAGGCCTCACTCCACAAGGGCTACAGCCACTACCACAGCTTTCTTACGAGGAGTGGCTACCAAGGACATTATAGAGGCTGCTACTTGGACCTCCGTGCATACATTTGCCAAGCATTATAATTTACCTTTATACTCTAGATCCCGAGCTGGTTTTGCCACTGCTGTTTTGCAAGGGATCCTAACTACACCATAATCTCTACTCATTCCTCCTCCCTAGTTTAGCTATGGTATTCTACCCATTTAGAAGACTGCAGATGCATCCTTGAAGGACATAGTACAGTTTTGTACCTACCATAAATGTAGATGTCCGATAGGAATGCATCTGCAGTCAGGATTACCCTCCCTCCTTCCCCTCTGAGGTACTCCTAGGGTATTTGCCAACCTTCAGCTAGCTTGGGGGGGATCTATTATGGTGTATTTGTTTGTATATATGTACATACATGCTTATTTTGTGTGTTTGCTCTCTACTATTTGGAAACTTTGGCATTTATCCAAATTTAGCCATCCAAGAGGGCACCTGGCATCTGGGGCAAGAAACACTGAGGAAAATGGCGTCGGCTGATTCCTTTATACCCGAAGAACTGCCGCAATGACATCGGGTGAAGTGCGACACCAGCCGAAGCCAGACCCAGACTTTGGAATCCGGCCGACCGAAGGGCTGCCTGACGACAGGACAACCCATTTGTGAAGACTGCAGATGCATTCCTATCGGACATCTACATTTATGGTAGGTACAAAACTGTACTTTATCAACATATGTACCCAAGTCCCTGATGCTCTGTCAAATTAAATGTAATGTTATCTATATTGTAGGCAATATTGATGTTAATTTTGCCAAAGAAACTATGCAGCATTTCTTGGTGTTGAGGGTAAGCCCATGATTATCCTTGTTTTCCGTCTTTCCTGACCTAGAGTAGTCCAAATACAGGCTTTGCTGTATTCTGGACTTTTGGAAAGTTCCTGTGTTGCCCATTTCCTTTCTTGGATAAAGGGAGGCTTCTTTGTTCACCAATGGCAGTGGGGAGCTTAGAGCAGCCTATCTATCCCTGGAGGAGTGTTCCCAGCAGAAGAATCTGGTAGTCTATTCTCCGTTTTGGGCCAATGTCTAGCTCTTTCAAGTCCCCCTGTATAAAACCTGCTTTAGTGCGGCTTTGTGCGATTTTGCGCATAGCGCAGCATCGGGCAGCCCCACTTAATTGGGTTTAAACCATTGTCGGCTCCATAAAGTCTGCTCTTCACTTTTTCCCTTAGAACGGATCTAGTTCTCATAATAAACACCCTATTCCTACTCTAAAGCCTGGCACTTGCTCACTAAAGCAATTATATAAGTCAGCACTAAAAAATTAAAATCACTACACCCTCACAAACTCCCCTTGAGTACCTTGTTCCCCATTGGCCCCTTTTTTCAATTATAAAGGAATTCCCAATACTATTCTAGCATGTCCAAAGGTCAGTTGTCAATCTCCTCTCCGGTCCAGCTGGTGAATGTGGGAACCTTGAGGCAATGTTACAACTGCCTCATGTACACAGACAACCCTCTCCTCCTCCCAACAAATTCCAACATATGTGAGCGATGCAACCACATAGCCAAACTGGAGGCTAAGCTCTTTCAACTCAGTACTGGCGTAACCAGTCAGGAGGAGAAGGAAACCACACTCACTACAATTTCAGTCTCACATAGACCTACCACGACAGCAAACCAAACACATAAACACACAAAAACATACTTGGAGGCTCTAAATAAAAATCTGCCTAAGCAGCAGAGACCTCCAAAGCAGACACCCAAGCAACCGCTACCCCAAAACAAAACACGTGCAACACATAGCTCACAAAGCCAGTGTGCCGAACAGTCACAGCTCTTAAGGCTAAACAACACACCTGATACACTTGTAATAGGTGACTCTATCGTCAGGCACACTGACGTCCCACTCACCAGGCTGAACAAGGAGAAGGTCACGGTGAGCTGCCTGTCAGGCGCTAGGATCCGCCACATAACGCAAGCACTCAGGTCACTCCAAGGCAAGTACAAATATGACTCAGTCATTGTCCATGCTGGTGTGAATGACCTGAGACGTACCTCCCTGGACTACATGAGAAGAGACATAGAGGAGCTCTCTGAGCATGTAGCTCAGGCCGGTATGACCCTGACCTTGAGTCGCATCTTAACCCTCACCAAGAATGATGCCACAATATGAAGACAAGATGATCAATTTCAACAATTGACTTAAGTATTGGTGTTATTCAAAGGGGATCCAATGCCTGTCAGCCTGGGATGACATGCTCGACAAGCCACGATGCTTCGCTAGGGACGGCTTGCACCTGTCACCCCTGGGCTTTCTGATATTGGCAAAGGCTCTTGCCACCCCCATAGTACCTTTTTTAGGCAAGGCTCAAAAGACAAACCCACCTCCATTGGTATCACAAGGGATAAGAAACTAAGGTTAATGCTACTCAATGCCAGAAGTCTAAACCTCAAGATGCACACACTCGAAACTCTCCTTAGCATGGAGAACATCGATATCTGTGCAGTAACAGAAACCTGGTTTAAGGCTCCTGAGAGCACCCCAGCACTACCAGGTTATACCTCATACCATGCTTTTCGGCCCCAAAACTTGGACCGAACCACAAAAGGAGGGGGAGTATCAGTATTCGTCAAAGATACCCGCACCTCCAGGTTGGTGGCACAGCACGAAGCATCAGACTATCCATGTGCAACTAACAGTGGATAAAACTGCCTTCCAGTTTATAGCCTGCTACAGATCACCCTCCCAAACCCAGGAACCCCACTCGGCCTTCCTGAGAACACTGGAAAATATGAAGGTCTCTCCAAGCACCATTATATTGGGCGACTTCAACTACCCAAACGTAGACTGGGAGCATTACTCTAGCTCCAACACCCTAGCCCAAAGGTTCCTAGAATTTATAAACTCAAATGCTATTGAACGACGTGTTACCACTCCCACAAGAGGGGAAAACATACTTGCCCTGATCATCACCAACATGGGGACTCTGTGCTCCAGACCAGAAGTGTATCCCTCACTGGTAAGATCAGACCATAAACTAATCTCACTGGATATTCACATCCCGACAACACCCCCTGCCCAGAAAGCCACAGTGAAAAACTTCTCTAAAGCAAATTTCACACTCCTCAAAACTGAGGTGGAATCCTTCAAAGCCCCCGGGCCTGTGGAAAATATGGCCCAGACCGCAGAATCCTTTATAAATGCATTCTATGAACACCTTCAGGAATGCATGGATCATGCAATCCCAAATAAAACCAAGACCCAATCCTCCAAAGGCAGACGTCCTGTCTGGTGGACCCCAGCCATAAACAAACTATACAATAGAAGGAGGAAGCTACTACATGATAGAGCAAAATCCCAAAAAGGGAAGGCATCTCTGATCAGTATTAGCAAAAAACTACAGGCAATCATAAAATCGTCTAAGGCCAGCTTCGAGAGAAAAATTGCACAGGACACTAAGGATAATCACAAGGCTTTCTTTAGTTATGTCAGGAACCTGGGTGGGAATTCCCAGATATGCTCAGAATTAGTCCAAAATGACAAAAAATACACCGAACCCACAGACATTGCCAACATCCTAGCTGACAGGTTCAGCGCAAATTCCCCCCCCCCCCTCCGCACCAAAAGGGCAAATATCTATCCCAGCAGTGTACTTGCCCCCCTGACATCTCAGATGTACAGGTAAGAGCCGCCCTCTCCAAAGCAAAAAACACAGCATCAATGGAACCAGACGGTGTCCCGGGCTGCGTCCTACATGAACTCCAAGAGCAGCTAAACCCAAACATAAAACCACTGTTCAATCTCAGCCTTACTACAGGATATGTACCCAAAGAGTGGCGTACAGCAACAGTGGTCACTCTCCACAAAGGTGGTGCCTCAACAGATCCTGGAAACTATCGCCCCATAAGCCTGATTAGCTTGGTCTGCAAAGCTATGGAAAGGATCATTATGGACCTCATAAATAAAGATATTGGGGACCTACAGGCACTGGATCCTACCCAGTTCGGCTTTGTTAGGGGCAGATCCTGCCTCTTAAACCTGGTCGATTTCTTTGAAACAGTCACCAAGGCCATCAACGAGGGGAAGGTGGTCCACACAGCCTACCTGGACCTCGCAAAAGCCTTTGATACAATACCCCACTCGGGCATTATAGATAAGCTCACCAGCTTAAATATAAACCCCTATGTCACTAGATAGGTTGCAAACCGGCTCAAAGACAGAACCCACATGGTTAGAATTGCTGGAGCCATGTCAGACTCCAAACCAGTTACAAGTGGTGTCCCACAAGGCTCAGTCCTGGGACCTCTCTTGTTCGGTATATATTTCTCAGAGGTACAGGCCAACACGGAAGGACTGTGGCTGACCAAGTTCGCGGATGACTGCAAACTGGGCGCCATAATTGACTCTCCAGCCGACACAAGCATCCTCCAAAAGGGCCTAATAGAATCAGACAACTGGTGCCAGAGCCATGGCCTCGAGCTAAACTCCAAAAAGTGTATAGTCATCCCCTTTGGCAAAAACAAAGTGCTCACAAATTACCACATAGGTGGTAATCCATTAAGTACGGAAGAAGTAATTAGGGACCTTGGTACCCAAGTTGATAGCAGTCTCTCATTTGACAACCACGTGGCCAAAGTGGTTAGAAAAACATTTTATATAGCCCACCTAATCATGAATGGATTCACATCTAGATCAGGGGAGGTCATTGTGCCTCTTTACTCATTCCTCATCAGGCCCATAATTGAGTACAATGCCCCTTTTGGGATGTACCTTACCAGACACCTGCAGCAACTGGAAAGACCCCAAAAGTACCTCACCAAGAGGATCAAAGGGCTCAAACAGATGCCATATGCTGCCCGGCTAAAGAAACTCCAGCTCTACTCAGTGGCTTACCGCCTGCTCAGAGACAGTCTGTGCCTGATGTATAAAGCCATGTCCGACCTGGAATTAATGGACATACTGCACCTCAGAAAATCAAAATCCCATCGAGCTACGCGCTCGAGAGACTTGAACCTCAGCACTGAAATAAATAGGACATGCTGGAGGGACAGATTCATAACCCAGAGGCTCCCTTCACTCTGGAATAAAATCCCAGTCCAGGTTAGGCAGAGTCCCTCATTGACCCTCTTCAAGAGGAATCTTGAGTGGATGTGAGATCATAGGTTTACCCCAGGTATCACTTGTGTCACTGTTAGAGGCACAGTATACTAACCTCAAAAAAGGGCATAGCAAAATTAATTTACAATGGGTGGCGAAAGCTAAACACACTCTGGCTAGGCTGATAAATGCCCTAGGGCAGATAGCCTAGTATGAACCTATGAACATATGATTAATATACCAAGTATTTCTTGGTCCAGCCCTTAATGGAGAATGAGTATCACAATGTGATTTGATAATTGCCCTAGTTTGCAATCAGCAGTTAACTTTCTTAGCCAAAGTTCCTTGATATTGTCTCTTAAGTCACAGAAATTTATACCAAAGAAGAGGGAACTCGAGACAGATCCTTGTGGGGCATCACTAATGACATTTTTCTGTCCAGAGCAAATACCCATGATAATGGTATGGGTTCTGCCAGACAGTTAATTACCAATACAGTAAACTATGCATGGGTTAAGGTTTGTTTGGGAGAGTTTGTCAGTAATTGGGAACAGTGACAAAGGCTTTGAATGGGGTCTGCATAAGCACTGTGGACTTGTAAGCCCCTTATCCATGGCCTCAGAAACCCTTTCAAAGAACTCAACCAGGTTGAGCAGGCCCGATCTGCCTTTGGCAAAGTTGAACTTGTATCATCGTTTTTGTTCAGCTATAATCTGTTCCTGTGCCTTGCAAATAATACAGGTGAGACCAGTGTGCCTGCAATTCCCAGGGGCAGTTGAGGGACCACTTTTATGTAAGGGCACCACAACTGCCATTCTCCATTTCTTGGGGACATAACTAGTGGAGATACTCTGAGTAGTTGTTGGGAGGGGTTTTGCTAAGTGGGACTAAATGCTTCTCAGCAGACATCCAGGATTTATTGTCAGGACTCCTTGAAGTGTATTTAATTTTGGAAAATGTCAAAAGAACTTGGTCCTGATTGATCTCGGGAGAGGGGAGTGTAAGGCAGAGAGGAGGGTGGGTAGAGTGAAGTTGGAAGGGCATTTGTTTGCAGAAATATTTACAATATCCTGGGAATCGTAGAAGGTACGTAAGTTTAGTACTGAATTGTAGGTTATTTCTAATCTTACAAGAATTCAATAAGAACACAAAAAGAAAGAACACACCAGCACGAACCAGGAGCTGTAGAAAATTCAGAATAAAGGTTTAACAGAAACTGGTTTTAGTTTCCGAAAAATGGTAACAAATCCAACCAATACGTGCACAAGTAGCAAAAGTTCTACGATGTTAAACCATATGTTGTAGTTGAAATAACGCTGAACCAGGTGTCTTCAAAAAGAACTTTTTATTCGACAAAGCAGCAAAAAAAGATCGAAATTTAACCAAGCGCTTTCGCCTGGACTATTCCAGGCTTTTTCAAGGTGAAAATATGGATATGGCCATGCTGGTTAAATACACAAACTGATAAGCCAATTAAACAATTAAGAGTCAATTAAAATTCAACTAGAAATATTTAAAGTGCCAAAGTGCTTTATTCTCCTCAGTATAAATCTAATAAGAGACCTCAATAAGTTTTTTTGTGTGTTAAATTTCTCTTATTTACTAAATTAATATTGTTTATAAATCTACATATTACTGAGGATTTATAAAACCATTAAAAACCAACTATAAAATAAAGAATGTAATGTATAAAATCATAATAACAGATGTTCCCATATTTAAAGTGTATTTGTGTCAAAATCTACATCTCCTGAATACAGCCAAACTGTTTAGGATGTCACAGATCTTGTCTTGTTTAGTTAACATAGGCATCATATTTGTGTATAAAATACTCCATTGATCAATAAATTGTCTCATAATTTCATTGTGGCATGAAATAAATTTACCTTAATTTAAACTAAGGATTAAAATTAATACATATAAAGAGTCAAGTGAGATCAACTTAGTTTGGAAACATTTTCTATTTTAAAAGAAAATTGCAACTGTGTTTTGTACATTGTAACTATCCAAGTTAAAACACACTAATTATTATAAAACCATCATAGTTTATTTCTTTTTACCTTCAATATGTTGCTAATACTAATACTGTCGTTCAGGGTATGAACGACAGTATTAGTATTAGCAACATATTGAAGGTAAAAAGAAATAAACTATGATGGTTTTATAATAATTAGTGTGTTTTAACTTGGATAGTTACAATGTACAAAACACAGTTGCAATTTTCTTTTAAAATAGAAAATGTTTCCAAACTAAGTTGATCTCACTTGACTCTTTATATGTATTAATTTTAATCCTTAGTTTAAATTAAGGTAAATTTATTTCATGCCACAATGAAATTATGAGACAATTTATTGATCAATGGAGTATTTTATACACAAATATGATGCCTATGTTAACTAAACAAGACAAGATCTGTGACATCCTAAACAGTTTGGCTGTATTCAGGAGATGTAGATTTTGACACAAATACACTTTAAATATGGGAACATCTGTTATTATGATTTTATACATTACATTCTTTATTTTATAGTTGGTTTTTAATGGTTTTATAAATCCTCAGTAATATGTAGATTTATAAACAATATTAATTTAGTAAATAAGAGAAATTTAACACATAAAAAAACTTATTGAGGTCTCTTATTAGATTTATACTGAGGAGAATAAAGCACTTTGGCACTTTAAATATTTCTAGTTGAATTTTAATTGACTCTTAATTGTTTAATTGGCTTATCAGTTTGTGTATTTAACCAGCATGGCCATATCCATATTTTCACCTTGAAAAAGCCTGGAATAGTCCAGGCGAAAGCGCTTGGTTAAATTTGGATCTTTTTTTGCTGCTTTGTCGAATAAAAAGTTCTTTTTGAAGACACCTGGTTCAGCGTTATTTCAACTACAACATATGGTTTAACATCGTAGAACTTTTGCTACTTGTGCACGTATTGGTTGGATTTGGTACCATTTTTCGGAAACTAAAGCCAGTTTCTGTTAAACCTTTATTCTGAATTTTCTACAGCTCCTGGTTCGTGCTGGTGTGTTATTTCTTTTTGTGTTCTTATTTCTAATCTTCCTAATATAGCAGATCTTGTGGTTAGGACTGCAGCTAATTCAAAAGACAAGTTCATAGGTGACCTTTTATAATTAATAGGTGGGCATATTTAATGATAGCCAGGAACTTTTTCTTTAGTGAACGTATGTCAGAAGTTTATGAAATGATTCTTGAATCTGCCTGTCTGTCTTAAAAACTAAAAATGGTCAATGTCTGTGTGTGTGGAGAAGGTGGTTATCACTTTAAAAGGGAGTGGCAACTGCCATTACAGACCATTAACAACTTTATTTAAAGCCATTTCTGTTTTCAGTAGTTTTTGTCTAACTACTTTGAAACAGAGGATGATTTCTGAATGTAAAATGCTTTAACTATATGTGATCTTTTGTAATGAAAGAACACATTAAATGAAGGGAAAGAAGTTTAACACGTTAAATGAAGGGAAAGACGTTTAACACGTTAAATGAAGGGAAAGAAGTTTCCTAGCTGGTGAACATTTTTCAGTGCTTAAATTATCTTAGTGGAGCTGAACTGTCAGATCCTTTTTTTTTATCTTTAGAGGTCACATGTGTAGACTTTGTCTGTAGAGTTGGCTAGGGAGGGGTAAGGTTGGGCAATATTTTTACCAGATCACCTGTCAGGGGTGGGGTTGGGGGGTGTGCAGGCACTTGCAGACAAGGACTAGCAGTAATTGATGGAGACCAGTGACACTAGTTTTTATGCATGTGCATATGTAATGCACATTAGATGTTGGTCAGGACAAGTGGGTAGGATGTTAAAAAAAAACTCTCTACAGCTGTCAGGGTTGGCACACTTCTCCCAGCTGTGTTAACTAAAATGTCCTTGCTTGCAAGTTTCTGGTATAAAATGGTAAACTGGAGTGGTGTCAAAGAGGTGTGGAGCAGTTAAATTAAGCTAGCTGATCTAGGACATCTGGTGGCAAACTGCTGCTGTGGGAACAAAAAAAAAAAAGGTGTAACTGGATCACTTTGTGGAGAAATTTTAATGGACATTAAGCTGTCTTCCCCCTCTGGAATGCTACAGTAATTTTCTTTATTTAATCAACTTTTTATCCATTTTAAAACAAAGATTGTACAAAATTATTTAAAGATAAATAGAACAAAAACACAATTATTTACAGATGTCCACAACAAAAGCAAACATAGAAAGCTAAATCATTAAAGTTTATAAAGTAAATTACTTAAATTTGACCAAAATCAAAACTGGTGGGTAATATTCAAAGTTCTCATTTTGGCAGTTGACAGTTCTTTTTTTTTTTTTTTTTTTTTTTTTTTACAGACATTTTTTGTTGAATGAATGAATTCAGTGAAAAAATTGTTTTACATTTCCTGTTTTTTTTTTTTTTTTTTTTTTTTGACTGATTTTCTTACTATAGCTAAAATGGACCAAAGGGGAGGCATCTGTACGATAGAAATGGAATCTGGAACTGGAGCATTAAATAAATCAAGGAGTTCAAAATGATACAATTATCTGTCCACAAAGCTTTGGCAAAATGTTATAAATTCAACCCAAAATGGAGTTACTATTTTACTATGTCGTATGAAACCAATCTGCGTTAGTCTTCATTACACCTCCATCAGTTAATTTTCCCATAGCTGTATATTAGTCACTTTATGTGCAGTTAAGCTCTGTGAAGAAATCTCCACTTATATATTTTCCAATAGAGAGGTAGATTTTCCCACAGATTTAATAATTAAGCATTTATCTTCATCAGAAAAGAAAATATTTTTCCTGTTTTTCTTTGTTTGATAAGCAAGTCTATTAGTTTGAAACTAGCTTCAAGAATATCAGTCCAGTCCAGAATGTGACAGAGAAGGTTCACAATTGTCAGATGTCCATCCAAGAGAGAAAGATTCAGAAGTCTGACAAATAAAGGCTTGTTTGGAACACTACATGGTTTTCATGATTTTTGGGAATTATTGAGACTGAGCTCAACCAAGCTTTAAGACTACTAGTTTCTCACCCCCCCCCCCAAAAAAAAAACTCGTGGTGGTGAGGTTGGAACTAGAGCGATTCCTATGCTTGTTTATTTTTTATATTTGTGATCTTTGTTTTTTGTGCCCATGGATTTGTTCTGGTGTTCACTCTTCTCAGCATGGAGAATACGCAGCTTGGAGACCTAATGACTGTACCAGAATGGGACGACAAAGGTCAGCACCCCAGCATTACTACAAATGACAACCCACAAGGTAATGTGAATATGATCTCTGATAATTTTGCAAAGCTAGAAAAGCAACTTAAACTGTTGCAAGGTGTAATCTGGGAGCAAATATATTTGGAACAGAGTAGAGATAAAAGAAGATTACCTAGGGGACTGAGACTTAAGAAGTTAATGTGGAGTAGTGTGCATAAAAAAACTATTACAGGAATGGGTAAGGGAGGAGCTTGAAAGTTTGCTGTTGGCACAAGCTGAAAATAATGGCCGAGTCAGATCCAAGGGTTGGATCCGAACCCAGTTGTTGAGGGAGAATGAAAATGGTCAACACAGTTGGAACGTTATGGTGAGTACATAACTTTTAACACAACTGTACTTGTCCTGTTTTCCTATCAAATCCAGTTGTGCCTAAAAAGAAAAAAACAGCATAAAAGTATGTCTCCGCTTATTGTTAGTGATTCTGTCAGGGCCACTGCTAGGCCCATAGACCACTTACCTTTTGCCCCGTCTCCATCTGTTGCAGTTTTGCTAGCCAGTCTGGAATGTGGAATTAGAACCATCCTTTGGGGCTGTTCCAGTACCTAGGTCAAGTGTGGGAAAACCCAACCGTTTAGGTGTTTGAGTGGTCTAGAGTAACAGACCCCTTGCCAGAGATATACTTTATATATTAGTGAAATTTACAAGAAAAAGGAAACAGAAGCTTTGTCATACAGCTAATAATCCGATTCTAACTGTTTATAAAGCTGATGTGGTTTCCATGACTAGGAACGAAATGAAGACAGCTAATTCTGGTGAATGTGTTCCCTTCCATGGTCTGATACCATTTTGTGTAGACACATTTTTGTTGTTTCAGAGAATGAGGACGACAATGGTGATTTCCCAGTTGACACTGAGTCCAGTCACTCTGATTCTTCGGATGGTGAACCTGAACTTAAGTCCAAAAAAGTGCTCAGTTTTCCTCACATGATTACTGGATTTAGTGATGATTTGCTTGGCAGCAGTCTGGAACTACCTCAGAGCTAGGCATTGTTTATAACCTTCTAGAGGACGCGGTGCCCAATTCTGTGGCTGTCCCCTCACACTTGCTGGCCTTGGAAGATGTTTATAAAGCTTGCCTGCAGGACATTAGTATCTCTTCCAGCAGTCCCAAAAAGGCTCAGAGAAAAAATATAGGGTCTCCTCTGATATGACAGATCTCTTTTCATTTGACTGCTGACCAAGCTACAATCTCTTCAGCTGCTTGCTCAAAATAAAAAGTCCTTTGCTTTATCTAATCCAGTGCTCCTGATAGAGGGAAAATGATTAGATCTTCAGGGTAAAAGGATGTCTGTTTCTAGTAGTCTAGTTTTCAGAATGTTGAACTATTGGTGCAATATGTGGAAAATTATTTTACAGTGTACACACAGTTTGGTTTATTTTGCTGTATCCTTATGCAGAGCAAAAGTCTTTTCTGAATGAAATTATTTCTAATTTGACTCCGTTTTTGAAATAAGCTTTGGGAGGTGTGTTTGAATGTGTGCAGATACGGTCTTGAGAAATTGTTTTACTTCTGCTGCATTAAGACTGTATGCTTTATTATGAATGCAGAACTTCTCTGTTGATTTAAAAGCCAAAATTTTGAATGTACCTTTAAGTTCTGGATTGGTGCTTGGATCCTCTTCTACACAGTTTCTTAAGCAATAGACTGACAGAGTCAGATTAATGTATGGAGTATCTAGGATGATTTGTTTGCCCATGTTCACCCCAAGCAAGGTTATTTCCTTAAAGGGCCAAACGAACTCAAATCCAACCAAACAAAAGTCAGGGATCCAAAAGGAACATGGCAGGAGGATAAGTTTGTCAAACCAAACAGGCGGGGTTCATTTCTCAAAAATGATCATCCCCTGGCAAAGGAATGACTGTTTCGAGTCACAGAGCAACCGTTTCACCCTTTCTTCTCTTCTTACTCAGGCGCTGTCTCTCAATCCTGCAGTCTGGCAACAGATAGTCTCAGACAAATGGGTTGAGGATACACTTGGCAATGGATAGAAAATCCTCTCCCCTTTCTGGAGAATTCCCCCCATGCCCACCAGACCAGAACTGTTTTCTCTTGTGATTCAAGAGTAGAGCCATTGTCTTAATTGCACAAATGCAAAGGATTTTATTCCAGAATATTTTTTGTACCAGAAAAGGAGCACTCCTGGAGACCATCCTAGATTTGTCCTTTCTAAACTCTTTTGTAGAAGGTCGGAAATTCAAAATGCCTACCTTAAATTCGGTTCTAGCATTGCTTCCAGATCACAGTTTCATGGAGACTGTAGATCTCAAGGATGCTTATAGTAATATTGTTCCCGGTTTCAAGAATTTTTTGAGATTTGCTGTGTTTGGCTTGTATTATCAGTTTTGTGCATGTTACTCTTTGGTGCGATCTACTGCACTTCAAGTGTTTATAAAAGTGACTGTCTCATGTGGTTGCCTATTGCAGAACCCTAGGCATCCACATTTTTCCTTATCTAGACAATTTGCTGATTTGTGCAGATTCTGCCTCCAGGTGCCTGGAGCCCTTTGACAAGGTTGCATCCCTCCTTTCCCCCTAGGCTTCAAACTGTGAACGATCAAAAGTTCCTCCTCACACTCTCAATGAATTGTTTTCCTGGGGTGTTGGATAGATGCAGTAAAAAGGATGGCCTTCCTGCCAGAAGAAAAAGTTCTGAGTTATCAGGGCATTTTCTTGGATTTCTCTCTTCTAGGTATGGCCTCAGCAAGAGAGTTCCTCAAAATTCTTTCCCTCATGGCATCAGTGATCCTCATGATGTCACTGGCCAGACTACACATGAGAAAAATTCAATGGTACGTATAGGATTGTTGGACCCAGCATCATCCTTTGGATTTCCATGTACCGGTACTGGGATTTGTGAAACAAACTGCAGTGGTGGAGGGGATCCCAACTGTCCCTGAATCCAGGATTCCCTATCACTCTTCAAACCCCAGTCCATTCCATCCAGATGGACTCTTCAGATTTTGCATGTGGAGCAGTGTCCATGAGCGTTCAAATGCAAAGCTTGTGGTATCCTCAGTACATGCCAAAATGCACTAATGTAAAAGAGATGTTGAAAGCGATTCATGTCTTCAAAGTTCTTCAGTATTTATGGACTCTGGGTTGTCTTTTAGTGGTCATATGGTACCTGAACAGGTAAGGGGGAACGAGATCATGCCTTCTTTGCTGGTTAGCAGTGATGGCCTGGATGCTGGCTTTACAGTATTATTTGACTATTCGGGTTTTGTACATTTTGTCAGATTAAAAGCCAATGGCAGACAGACTAAGCGGATCCTGAACAGACCTTCATGAGTGGAAGCTCCATGTACAGCTCGTCTTGGACATGATCCAAATGTGGGGAATACCTTAAATAGATCTGTTCACCTCCTTTCAGAACAGACAACAAAGAGTTCTGTTCAAGGCATCCTTGCAGCAATGCTTGGGAGGCAGGCACTCTGTCATTCCCATGATGGGTAATCTTCCCATATGCATGTCCACTCTTTGCATTGATTCCCAAGGTACTTCTAAAGTTTCAGAAAGAATTACTAAAGATCATTATGGTAACTCCCTTTTGGCCCAGCCAAATTTGCTTCTTCCTTTTAGTGGAATTTGCCAAGTGCAGTTACCACAGGCTTCCTCACAGACTGGATTTGCTCGTACAGCATCGGGGTGAATGGCATATCCCATCTTAGAGCAATTGCAACTGACAGCCTGAATGATTCTATTTTGATACCTTTTAGGCATTTGTTCCATGAGGATGCAGAGGGTATTTAAGCAGGGAAGAAAACTTCCAACTTGAAAATTTTATGTTTACAATTGGAAGAGGTTTTCAAGGTGGTGCCTAGCAAATAAGGGGTCCTGAAAGGGTTTCAGCCACTTAAGGTTTTAAAATATTTTGATCTACTTGTCAGTATCTGATTTGCTTCTATCCAAGTGCATCTTCTGGCCATCTCATCATCTCTGCCCATTGATCCCACTCTTTTGTCTCTCTTTCTTGTCAAACAGTTTATAAAAGGAGTGTTGCATGTTAGGACCCCCCCCCCCCCCAAAAAAAGCAAATTCCTACTTTCTGGGATATCAGCTTTGTTCTTGAAAATTCACCTTTATTTCCTTTTGAACCTACCTCTCAAGCTGATTTACGGTTCATTACTTGGAATGCTGTTTTAGTTATTGCTGTGATGTCTGCAAAGTAAGTCTGTGAGCTGCAAGCTCTTGTGGTGGGCCAGCCTTATCTGATTTTTCACAAGGGCAAGGTTGTGTTATGCACTAATCCATCATTTGTGCCTAATTTTTTTTTAAATTTACCTTTACTCAAGCCATCAGTCTCCAAGTGTTTTATCCTGATCCAAAAAAGCAAGGGAAAAAAGAATCTACATAGCTTGGTGCTGCGTATAGGCAGCTCAGATACTACATCGACAGAACAAAGACATTTAGGAATGCTAAGCAGTTGATGTCTCCTATATGGAACTAAGAAATGTCAGCCTGCGTCTTAAGCAAATTATTGCACAATGGCTGTCCTCTGCTATTGTTTTATGTTACTCCCACCGTGGTAAATCTCTTCCAGGCAAGGGTATGGCTCACTCGACTAGGGCCTTATTCTCTTTGATGGCATATTGGAAAGGGATGAACTGTAGACGCATTCTAGAGGCAGCACCCTGGTCCTCTGTTCATACCTTCACAAAGCACTCCAGACAGGATTCCTTTTCAAGGTCCAGAGCAGGCTTTGCTAGGGCCATTCTCCAGGGGCTCCTGGATTATTATCCTTCACCTCCTAGGTAGGACAAGCTTTGGGAATCTACCCAAAATGATGTTGAGGCAGTGGAACTGATGAACATAGTACAGTTACACAAGTTCTACTTACCTGTAATAGTTTGAATTCCTACTGCCTCAGTGGCAACACCCACCTGACATTCTCCAGATTGTGCATAGCTGAACTGGGTTTCAGACTTTAATTCACTTGTTGTTGGATTTGATTTTTATATGGTGCTGTGATTGGTTGCAAATTTACTCTTGCTCAGTGATTCTAGCTTCAGGCACTTTCATTTACTCTGTAGAAGCAGAAAAGACAGGGCACCCCCTTCCTGTGATAACTAAAAGCTTCTCTCTCAAGTTATGTTCAGCCAGTCAGATGTCACAGGAAGAGAGGGAGGAAGAGGAGATTCTGAGCCTTTCAATGCTGGCCAGTACTGGGTTGCCTTGGCCAATAGCCCAAAAGTGCCACTGAAGCAGTATAGAATTTGAACATCATCTGTTAGAGGGAATTGGGATTTGTGCAACTGTACTTTCCTAAGAAAGCATATACTTTGTATTATCCCCTACCTTAATCAACTGAGAATGAGTCAGTGTTATTGCTAATTGATGTAAAGCAGGACAAGATTTGGATTTGTGTTGATCTGCAAGATCTGAAGAATGTTGTTAAAAGAGCGTATTACATGTTGCTTACTGTTGAAGTGGTCTCAGTGTTGTATGCTAAGCCATTTTCGTACTAGATACCAACTTGACGATTCTGGCTGACAAAGGTAAATGAAGAGCACTCCAAATTGTGTGCTTTTAAAATGCATTTAGGAAGATGCAAATTATTTTGACTTGTGTTTATTGATTTGTCAGCACGAGGGGTATTCAGAAGGGTGATGAATAAATAATTCAAGGTTTACAAGGTGTTGTGAACCTAATTTATAGGTTCATAGGTGTGTACTAGGCTAATGGCCTTGGGGCCTTTACAAGCCTAGCCCATAGAAGTACCCTGGCATTGTGCTGCCCGTCGTCCGTTCTCTGTGCCTCTATCAAATAGAGCCACAGGAGTGATCCCCAGGGTGATCTTTGTTTCCCATCCACTCATCAAGATCTCTCTTGAAGAGGGCTAGTGAGGTGCTCTGCTTAACATGTATGGGAAGTCTGTTCCAGACCATGAGCAGTTTCTGGGTTATGAACCTGTCCCTCCAGCATGTTCTGTTGATTGTGGTAACGAGGTTGAGGTCTCTGGAGAGTGTGGTGTAGAGGGATTGAGATTTCTTTAGATGTAGCATTTCTGACAGAGCTGGGTCAGCTTTGTAAGTCGAGCAGAGATTGCCTTTTAGACGATGTGAGACAGAGAATAGCTGGAGTTTTTTGAGTCAATGTAGGACATGTTTAAGGCCTAGGATCATCTTCGTGAAGTACTTCTGTGTCCTCTCCAGCTGTTGCAGATGTCTAGTGAGGTACATGCCAAATGGGGCATTATACTCTTGATTGGTCTAATGAGGGAAGAGTAGAGAGAAATGATGACCTCTTTCTTCCTGGATGCACAACTCTTGGTAATGAGATGTGCCACATAGAAGGACTTTTGACCACAGTGGCAATGTGGTGGTCGAAGGAGAGGTTGCTGTCAACCTGTGTCCCCAGATCTCTTATAACGCCTTCAGTGTTCAGAGGGCTCCCATCAATGTGGTAATTAGTTGTAACTGAGTGTTTTTTCCAAAGGGGGTGACGACGCATTTTTTGGCATTAAGCTTAAGGCCATGGTTTCCACACCAGTCATTAGTCTCAGTGAGGCCTTTATGTAGGAAGTCTGCATCACTTGGGGAGTTAATAATGGCTCCCAGCTTGCAGTCGTCTGCAGATTTGGTCAGCCAGAGTCCCTCAGTGTTGGCCTGAACTTCTGACTGCATGACTCCACTTGTGACTGGTCTGGTCAGCTGTCTGACTTGGAGTCCACTACTTTCACACTGTGTTCTATCCGTGAGCTAATTTGTAAGTCACCTAACGATATAGGGGTTGATGCCTAGTTTGGTGAGTTTATCAATAATTTCTGAGTGAGGAATGGTATCAAAGGCCTTGGCCAGATCGAGGTAGGCTGTATGAACTGCCTTACCTTCATCCTCCGCTCTGGTTACTGACTCAAAGAAGTCAACCAGGTTGAGCAGGCATGATCTACCTTTCACAAAACCAAATTGTATGGGCTCTAGAATTTGGAGATTCCCTATATCCTTGTTAATTAGGTCCATGATGATGCTCTCCATAGTCTCATCAGGCTAATGGGGCAATCATTTCTAGGGTCTGTAGTCGCTCCTCCTTTATGGAGAGGGATGACTGTAGCAGTGTGCCATTCAGTAGGGACAAAGCCTGAGGTGCGGCTGTGAGAGAACAGAGCACACAGATGTAGTGCCAGTTCACTTTGTAATTCATGTAGAACACAGCCGGGGATATTGTCGGGTCCCATGGATGCTGTATTATTGGCCTTAGACAATGCAGCTTTAACCTGTGCTGCAGTAATGCAGGGTGTCTGGCATGCTTCCGGTATTGAGATTGGTCCTTTGGGGGAGGTAAAGTTAGCACTGAATTTGTCTGCCAGTATGTTGGCAATATCTGTTGGCTCAGTATAGGGGGTACCACTGTGCAGTAACTGAGCAAATCTGGGTATTGCCATGGAGATTCTTGATATAACTAAAGAAGTCTTTGTGGTTGTTTTCAGTGTCTGCCACAATTCTGCCTTCATAAGCTGGCTTTGGAGGTTTTGATGAGGGATCTCAACTTTTTGTTGAAGCTTATAAGGGAAATTCTCCAGTCTTGGGACTTCATCTTTTTCTGCAACAGTTTCTTCCATCTGTTGTAGAGTTTGTTAATGGCAGGGGACCATCAGACTGGCTTCCTTTTTTTGGAGGAGTGTCTTGGTTCTGTTGGGTATGGCTAGTTCCATGCATTTATGTACGTGTTTGTACAATTCATTGGTGTATGATTTAGCAGTCATGCATCTATTTTTCATTGGCATGGGTGCTGTGAAGTTGGCCACCTCTGTTTTTAGGAGTCCAGAGTTCGCTTTGGAGAAGTTTTTCATGGTGGATACATTTGTGATGGGTGTGGGTGAGATGTGGATTTCCATGGTGCTTAGTTTGTGGTCTGATCTAATCACAGAGGAATTGTCTATTGGTGTAGAGCAATGGTTGCCCATGTTAGTAATAACCAGGTCAAAGATGTTGCTTCTTCTAGTGGGGGTAAGAATGAACTGGTCCAGGGCATTGGACTTGATGATTTCCAGGAAGCATTGGGCCAGTGCATTGGTGCTTGAGTAGTTTTTCCAGTTTATGGAGGGGTAGTTGAAGTCTCCTGGTATGAGAGTGTTGGTTTGGACTTTGATAGATTCCAGGGTGCTTAGGAACGTGGAGTGAGAGTCTAGGGACATGGTTGGGGACCTATAGCAGGCTATGACCTGGATCGCAGTCTTACCCAGTGTTGTACCTGAAGTATCTCAGATGCATTATGCTGGGCTACTAATCTGGAGGTGTGCATATCCTTTATGAATATGGAGACACCAACACCTTTGGAGCTGCAGTCCATGTTTTGGGGCTGAAACGTGTGGAATGAGTTATAGCCTGGTAGTGCAGGGATACTTTCTGCCTCTTTAAACCAGGTCTCTGTTACAGCACAAATGTCAGTGTTCTCCATTTTGAGGAGTGCTTTGAGCGAGTGCATCTTTAGATTTAAACTTCAAGCCCTGAGCAGCATGACCCTCAGATTGCATTTATTTATAGCTGTTACGGTGGTAATTTAATCTTTGGAACACCGGATAAAAAAGGCACTATAGGGGTAGCAAGAGCCTTAGCCAGTAGATGCAGGCCATCTCTGGCAAAGCATCGAGGTCTGTCAAGTCATGTCATCCCATCCCAAGCAGACAGATACTGGATCCCCTTAGAATGACACCAGAAACTTAGCCAGTTGTTGAAGACAATCATTTTTTGTTTGTACTGCGGTATCATTCTGGGTGACTGAAGGATGCTGCTCAGGCTAATGTCATACCTGCTTGGGCCACATAAGCGGAGAGTTCCACCATGTCTCTCTTCATGTAGTCCAGGGAGGTGCGTCTCTGGTCATTCACACCCACATTGACAATGACAGAGTCATACTTGTTGTGGAGTGGCCTGAGTGCGTGTGTTGTGTTGGATTCTGGCACCTAATAAACAGCTGACTGTTGCCTTCTTATTCAACCTAGTGAGTGGGACAGCTGTGTGCCTCACTATTGAGTTACCTGTGATTAGTGTATTGGGCAAGGTGTCTAGCCGTAGGGGCTTAGGTTGAGGGGCACACTGGAGGTGAGTTGTGTATCCTGCAGTTTATGCTGTGTTGTGTTGGTTGAGTGTGTTTCTGTCTTAGAGGTCTCCTCTGTTTGGGTAAATTTCTATTGAATGCCTCCGCGAAGGTGGATGTGTGGTTTATGTTTTTATATGAGAGCTGTGATAGTGGGTGTTCTGGAGGGCTATGTGTTCCATGTGGTGTGGCACAGGTGTTGACCTTCTGCTCTTGACCAGCTAGTCCTGTCTTGGCTGGAGAGTGCATAGCTTCGAAGTTGGTGATATTAGTGCATCTATCACAAGTCTGAGTGTTGGGAGGTAAGAGGAGAGGATTGTCTGTGTACATGAGGCAGTTGCTACATTGCCTCAGAATGCCCAAGTGCACCAGGTTAATAGGAGAAAGCACAGGGAACTGCGCTTTAATTATGCCAGGAGGGGTGGTCATAACTACTAAGTACTGAAGCTATTTCCGTGAAGAATGACTAGTGCTGATGGCTCTTAGGTGTGCTATAATAATTGCTACAAAAACCTGTTGAAGTGTAAAGCTATTAGGTTATTTGAAGTGCAAGAGAGAAAGAACTAGCAATATCTAATGGCAAAACTGAAGAGCAGACTTTCTGGCACCAGTCATAGTTTACCTCAGCTCGGTGCTGCTGAGCGGAATTTGAATGAGCACAAATGTGGGCTTTTAAACCAGAAAGTTGAAAGGGATGGCAAAACCACCCAAACATTCAATAAACAACAATTTCTGGACCAGGAACCACTCCTTTTGTGGTAGATAAGTTACCTAGTGCTTACCACTCCCACTGATGAGCTGTAAGGCTTCCCTCCAACACAGAAAGACTTGGGGGGGGGGGGGCTCAGAAGCTTACATGCAGTCCTGGATACAGCAAATCTGTATCAGGACTAGACTAGTTACAGGAAAGGCAGGAAACAAGCACAAACTTTAATTGATCCTTTACTGAGGACCAGTCACAATAGGATACTGCTGTAGCTGCTATGTAGACTAAGATGGCATAATTTCAAGTTGTGTAAGTGTAAATATAAAATGATTGGTGAGTCTGAAGTACACGTCATATTCATATATCAAAACGTCTGAAGCCCGATATAGAAAAATCTCAACATTTTTACAAGTGCTATTGCCGTAACACAAACAGGCTTTATAGAGGATTCTAGTAATGATGCTGTATCTTGCAAAGTTGGTATGTAATATATCTGAGATAATTGTGCCTCTAAGAAGATATATTCGTGCTAGGTGTAGCCTGCGAATGGCAGTATGAACAGGAAGAAAGTTTTACAGTGTGCAAGATTTTAGCTATAGAAGCATCTCAATTAAATTTCTATTTTAGAAATAAACAAGTTTTGCTGCAAGTAAATGCCAGTCAGTACGGTGTAAGACTTGTGGTTGTACAAGAGAATAGACCAATTGCCTTTGGGCCAAAAACATTTACAGAAAATATATTCTCAGACAAATAAAATGACTGTAGTGTGTGGATATGAGATAAAGAAGTTTGGGTGGAGATTGTCCATAAACCCTTACAAAACCTGTACAGAAAGTATTTGTACAGGTTACTTCTGATGTTGCAGAGGAGTTGGCATAAACTATAGAAGAATGACATGAAAGTGAAACACACTATGAAAGGAACTAAACATAGTTCATATGCTGAGTAATCATGCAAAAACATTCTGTGACAGAAGGTTTAATACATTCTTTTTCATTTCATGTTTTACAAGTGATCTATAGTAATATAAGGCTAGGAGATATTTATGCTCTTACTGATACAGCTGAAATAAAATGGATATTTAGACTTGGAGCACATTTAGGCTCTGGCCTTAATGATACTGTTTCCATCAAACCAGCATTAAAGGCACGTAAGTTGCCGAAGAAATGAAGGTGGCATTAATCTATTGTTATTTAATGCTAGTTTGTCATTTTATATTCTTATTACATTGCATATGTATCTCTCTTAAATGAAGTTTTAATGATATGTGGATTTTTATTGGTCCATTTGAATCCGTATGGATCTATTTAATGTGCTATTTATTTATATAACATTGTCTAATGAAGCACCGAAGGGTGTGAAAGCGCTTACAATAATAAATGCTGTTGCTTTTATTTGCTGGCGTCTCCGTGTTTCTGCACAGTTCATTTTGGTTTTTCAAGTTTGTTGTTTATCACTGTGCAGTTTATCACTGAGTTCCTTTCTTCTTTTTTGGAATCTTTGTGGTTTTTTGACCATTTTTTTGGCACTCAGTGAACATGGCAGATGGTTTATTGGATAGTTTGGAATGGGAATCGCCATATGCAAGGCAACTGCTCTAGTAACGAACGGCTACAGAACTGTTTAAATGTTCGTACGAATCCTCTTCTCTCTATGGAGTTATAAATATAGGTATGCCAAATGCCAATACTGAAGTGGACATTAGTATACAAGCTAAGCTATTGATGCAAGACATTGAGAACAGTCTATTTCGTAACAAGCGGCTACAATGTCAGAAACAACATATGGAAGCCTGCTTAAAAATGAATGTAGTCCCAAGAGGACTTAGAGTGTTAAACATGCCAACGTATGGCAATACTTTTCCTGATCTTTTGGCTAAGTGGCAAAAGATAAATTTAGTTACGAGCAAGGCCTATGTGGAGTTAATTATTGGACATGTTTTGCCCATTGAAAACTAACTGAATATGTCTGTAGAATCAAAGTTTGAAGAATTGTCTAGGGTAACAGATACTGATATGGCAGACGCGTTTTTGCATGGGAATATTGATAAAGTGGTGGCATATGAGAATAAACTTTTACTAACTAAAAAGAAGAAATTGATTCGAGACATAGATGATTTCAAGAATCAACGTGTATTTGCCTGGCCGAGGCATGAACAATCTAATGAGCCTATCAGCAATCCCAATCACACGGAGGACCTAGTTTAAAACCGTGGAACAACTAATCCACAATCAGATGGAGGCGTGGCCATTGGTCGAGTGGAACCTATCAGGCCTCGATATATCTGATCATTCTTTGACTGCATTTGAAGTTTCGTTGCTCACTAAAGGTCTGGGTTACGTACCATCAAACGTAGCTAATGTTGATGAAACTTTACTACAGTTTGGACTGTTTGCTAGGAACATAGCTTTACGCATGACTTTTGGGAATGTGAATACGTTTACAGAAGAACATTTTTTTCTAAACCCAGCAGTTTTGTGCCTAATTTTTCATCTACGTTAGATGTATTTGTAAAAGCCTGCGAGACTGATTTATATAATTATTTTAATACTCAGAGACACATTATGCATGATAATTTGTGCTATGGTGAACGTCAAGCATTAAGAACTATACAGAGGAATGGTGAAATTGTCAGGCCTGCTGATAAGGGGGGGAACCCGTCTTGGTGTTAAATGTTGATTATTATGTACAGCAAATGCTTGGAATGTTAGATGATCCTTCTATTTATAAACCTGTTGAGTTGTATTTTATAGAATAAATACAACAGAACTTTTTTTGGGTTTGCATGAATGTTTATGTATGGGACTTATTACGCGCGAGTTATACACCTACTTTAATGTAGAATTTCCACTTGTACCCAAGTTGTATGGTTTACCTAAAATCCACAAAAACCCTACTTTTCCTAGTTTTAGACCTATAGTATCTGGCTCAGGATGGCTCACTGAGCCTTTATCCATCTATGTGGACAAACAACTGAGAATAGTTCTAGACAGGTACTATATAGTTCTTAGAGACACTGAACATTCTTTACGTGATTTATACTTGAAATTTGGCCAGTTGTCTTGTATATCCACAACTTTGGTGACTGTAGATGTTGAGGCTTTATTTACTTGTATTCCGAACGCTGAGGGCATTAATATGATTAAAAGCTATCTGAGTAGGGATGGCTTTTTTAGTGAAGAACACATAGATTTATTATGTTATTTATTAGAAGTTATTCTAGATAACAATATATTTGTGTTTGAGGGAATTTACTATTGGCAACAGAAGGGTGTTGCAATGGGAACTAGTTGCGCCAATAGTTATGCAAATTTAGTTATGACAGAGTGGGAGTACAATATTAGAGAACATATGTGTGTTGACCTCATTTTTTACAGACTGTGGATGATGTCTTTTTTGTGTGGGGGAATGATGAGCCCTCCCTACTGAGTTTTATACAACACCTTAATATTAGTAGTACTTTCCTACAGTTTACATATAAGTTCTCTAACACGAACATTGAGTTTCTAGATGTTAGAATCTTTGTAAACAGTGAAGGTGTCTTCACTACAGAGTTGTATAGAAAAGACTGTTACTGCCCTTCTTTCTTGCATAGGACAAGTATGCATCCTCAATATGTCTTTTCTAGTGTAGTACATGGACAAACCTTAAGAGTAGCAATACTGACATGCAATAATGACACATTGCATGAGAATTTAGAAACTCTTAAGTCTGAGTTCACAGTTCGTGGCTATGAAGAGAAGGCTATATTTAAAGCTATAAGTACTACCATGAATAAAAGGGGTGGTAGAGCTAAACCTTATTTTTCTCAAGGTGATACTACTACTAGACCAAATCGTAAGCGTCCACAAGGGGTACCATTGATTCTATCATATAGTTCTGATGTCAAGCACATTAGAAATGTTTTATATAAGAACTGGCATATTTTACATACAGATCAGGAAATTGTAGAAATAGTAGGTGCACGTCCAAGAGTGGTATATAAAAATAAAAATACACTTAAACAACTGTTATGCTATCCTAACAACAAGCAACTCCAACAGTCTTCATATAGAGGAATGAAGACATGTAACAGTTGTAACTTTTGTGAGTTCATTAATGAGAATGGACATTTTGTACATCCTGACACCAAATGGACATGGAAGTTTAATGTGCAGGCTGATTGCAACACCAGAAATGTTATATATTTGGCTCAATGTAATACATGCTCAAAATTTTATGTTGGAAAAACGAATAGAAGGCTTCGTGAGCGGATGAGGGATCATGTTTATTTTACAAAGAAAGAACTATTGTATAGTGCTTTAGCCAAACATTCTGTGACAGAAGGTTTGATGAATTCTTTTTCATTTCAGGTTTTACAAGTGATATATAGTAATATAAGGCTAGGAGATATTTATGCTCTCACTGATACAGCTGAAATGAAATGGATATTTAGACTTGGAGCACATTTAGGCTCTGGCCTTAATAATACGGTTTCCATCAAACCAGCATTAAAAGCACGTAAGTTGCCGAAGAAGTGAATTTTAAAAGGTGGCATTAATCTATTGTTATTTAATGCTATTTTGTCAGTTTATATTCTTATTACATTGCATATGTCTCTTTAAATTTGAATGAAGTTTTAATAATATGTGGATTTTTATTGGTCCATTTGAATCTGTATGGATCTATTTAATGTGCTATTTATTTGTATAACATTGTCTGATGAAGCACCGGAGGATGTGAAAGCGCTTACAATAATAAATATTGTTGCTTTTATTTGCTAGCGTCTCCGTGTTTTTGCACAGTTCATTTTGTTTTTTCAAGTTTGTTGTTTATCACTGTGCAGTTTATCAACGAGTTCCTTTCTTCTTTTGTTTTTTGAATTCTAGTGATTGACAGTGGCTTAGAAAGATAATTAGCGGATGAAGTTGCAATGACAGGCCTCAGCAAAATTTTTGGTATGGCGAGAAGTTCATGTTGATTTTTCTGTCAAAGGAAAATAAACTGTGTCCGTATCTTAAAATTGTTGGTATGGAAAACTCATGCTTTCTCTTCAAAGAAGGAATAAGCTGTGTCCATGGCTAAATGTTTAAAGCTGGCAGTGTAATAGTTCCCAGTCAGCTGAGATGAGACATTTGAGAGGATACGTGAATCACATGTGAAAATGGTAAAATGCTAAAAAAAAAAAAAAAAAAAAAAAAAGGCAAGAAAATGTAAAGTATTGGTTTATAACGTTGATGTCCGAAGCACAAGTAGTGCAGAGTTGTGCTGTATGCCATTCATACAGGAACAGCTATCGGGAGAAGAAATTGTATCCTATCCAGCCAGTATAGGGTTGTCTATGGAACGGAATGGATGCAAACTTGTTTCAGTTCTAGTAAACTATGTATCTTATATGTGTAGACTTTTTCCATATTCCCTAAAATGAATGGTCAGAAATAAGATCTGATGTCCATTTCATTATGCATTGCGAATGGGTCTTTGGATCTTACATGGCCATTTTTTCCAGACATACGATCCGAGCCTCAAACTCCTCCCCTCCCATAATGCCTCACTCCTCCTCCCAACTCCTCAGATCTCATTTGCTGCCTTCCAGCACAGACTGATTCTGAGCCTGTGTTTTCAGATAAGTGGTTTTCATTTGTTTCTTTTCTATTCCGAGCTCCGTACTTACTTTTTTAAGTGTTTTAGGTGTATTCTATCACTTTTAGCTGGTACCTCCCCTCCTTTCTTAGGTAGCTCTCTCCCTTTTTTGGTTTGCCACTGGAGTTGGGGTTTTTCCTGCCTTCCGCCTTCTTTGCTTCCTTTCTCTTCTTCCTTCCTTATTACAAAAAAAATAAAATAAAAAAACTTTTCCTGTATTTATAATTTGTTTTTTGAGTTACTAGTATAGTGTGTGTGTCTGTCTGTGTGCTATTTTTCAGCATGTCGGACAAACCCTTTGGTTTTAAAAGGTGTGCCTTTTATGGGCATAAGATTCCACAGTCGGATGCCCACAAGAGATGTGTGTATTGTCTTGGGCTGGGGCACTTGGATGTTCCGTACGAAATCTGCTCAGCTTTCAATCCCCGAACCCTTGCTGATCGGCAAAACAAGCTGATCTTAATAGGCCTTCTTCCCTCCTCTGGAGCTCAGATGTTTATTCCTAAGAAGTGTGCCCCCTCAGCTACCCCAGGGACCAAGACTTTTGCTCCTGAGAATCACAGCAAACTGTTAGATCAGTCGTCTTTGGATCCCTCATGTTTCCACTTCTCTCCAGATCCAGCAATTCCTTCAGATGTGCCGGCCAAGACCTCTTCTCTGTCGGATCCTGTAGAAGTAGTTTGGATCCACAGTTCATCTCTGGAGTAGACTTCTTCAGGCTAGACATTCCCGGATCGGAGGTCCCTGAGCCATACTCCATGTTGGAGTAAATATCCCTCCCCTGTCCCAACTGTCTGGACCAGACTGTCTCCTGTCAAGTCCCACACATTCCTTGGTCTCCTCTAGATCTTCTCTGCTGTCTCAGTCTGACATGGATAAGATAATGCGGAGTTTCCTCAAAGCCCAGATCCAGCTGGGGATCTTGCCTTCTCTGACCCATGCTGAATCAGTGAGAATACCAATCCCCATACCGCAACTGCTTTAGAGTTGCAGGGCCTGGCCTTCCCAGGTGGACCATCGTTGGAGCATAGAATGTCTTTTTTCGACTCTGGCAGTGTCCCAGACTAGGTCGGCTCCGGTACCTTCAGAGTGGAATGGGTCCTGAACCCAAGATGCTGGTGCCAGGTCCTCACGGTTGGTGTAAGCTCTGAACTTTTCAGAGCTGTCCCTCCCTCTGGTTAATTTGGCTCTTGATAGTTCAGGTCCAGTGCCTTCTGGAGGCATCTGATCCAGGGTGGCCTCATCGTCGTCTCCTTTGGCAGCTCCAGTTCCTGGGGTGAGAGGTTGGGTCCTACCAGTGATATCTGCCTTCCAGGTGACAGAGAGGACTTTCTCCACACATTGAGATGTGTTCCTGTTCTGCCAGGTCCTATCCAAACCCCTGTTGATCAGAGCTTTGCTGCCATCCATCCTGTCCACAGTCAGCTTCTCCTGGAGAGCCTCCAGACTACCCCTCAGCAGGAGGTCCCCCTGTCTTCTGAGTTCTCTCCAGAGTACCCTGCAGACTAGGCTCCTCGGAAGCAGCAGTGCAAATGTAAGGGGTCTGTATTATGTAATCAAAAGGTGAATTCGCCGAACTACATCTACATCATAAATGTAGTTCAGTGAATTCGCTCTTGGGGGGCTGCACCCCCCACACCTCTTGCTAATTATATATATCAACTCCGAGATTACACTACAGTGAGGAAAGGGCAAATTTTCCAATCTTCACTATACTGCAGTCTCACCATTAACAGTTTGCTGAACTGTATTTCCGATGTAGATGCAGTTCAGCGAACTCACTTTTCGATAACATAATATAGACCCAAAGGAAGCACCTAGACTCCCCTTTGGAGTCTTTGACAGAGGACACTGATTTCGTTGAGGGGAACAGTCCCCTCGATCATCACCTGACGATAACGCCTTTGGGGATATCTTAGAAATACTGAAACAGAGGGGTGGCTAGTTGTCCCAACCCCCTTTCTCCAAGGAGTCAGTGTTCCTGGAGGCCTTGTGGATAGGCCCATTTACGTCCTGGGTGGCAGACTAGATCGCCAATCTTCTCGCCCACCGGGCCTGGAAGGAGTCTGGCACCATGGAGCCCCATCTCTGAGTGTGTTAACAAGTACCTTGGTCCCACTAGTGACTGCCCATTCTGTAGTAAGGATGTCTCGGCTGATGCCATTGTGGTGTCAGCAGCCAGTAAGAAGGAGCTAGCTGAGCAGAGTTCCACTGTTTATCCTCTGAACAAGGGGTTTCGGCTTTGGACAGGCAGGTGAAGTGCATATATGACTCAGCCACCTTTACACCGAGAGCATTGAATTACTTGACACACTTTACGTGCCTTAAGAATGACCTGAATGGCGACCTCTCTGATGCAGTCATTGTTAGAGGAGGACCTCAAGAAGGCATATCCCCAACTGACCACTATGTTCTCCATCGCTAATTCCTCGATGAGGTTATTCTCCCATGCTGTGGAAGGAACCTCTCGAGCAGCTGGTTCAGGCAAAGCCCACCGCAGACATTCCTGGACGAGGCTGTGTGGGTTTGTGGTCCTCATTAAGGAGTCATTCATTAACATCTCCTTTGACAGTTCCTCTTTGTTTGGCACATCAGTAAAAGAGACTCTTAGCTGCAGCAAACAAGAAGGTAAGACCTTATTTGCCGTAGGGATCAAATTTTCTTCCCCCCAACGGTCCTTCTCCAGGAGTGGGAAGAAGATGTGGTTCCATAAGCCTCAAGGGTCCTTTCCAGTTTCACAGGATGAATCTTCTTCTAGAGGGAGAGCATTTAATGGTCGATGTTGCCCCAAAGGGAGAGGTAGTCTACAAAACCAGGACTTCAGAGAACCCTTCTCGGACAGGCCCCATCAGCGCTCCTGAAGCGCTGCCCGACTGTCCTATTCTGGAGGCAGTTGGGGGCAGACTGTCATTTCACCCAGATGCCTGGACAAACATAAATGACACCTGGGTGTTAAGTACAATTTCCAGATATTACAGCATTCCCTTTTCCCTTCCTCCTCCCAGTTCTGGGACATGTCTCCCCAATGTGCCACCCAGTCAGAGGGAGAAAACCTTTCTAGAGGTTCAAGAACTTCTAGAAAAAGTCATCCAGAAGGTCCTGACCAAACAAGGATGCAGAACTTGCACTTCTTTTTGGTGCCAAAGAAAACAGGAGACCTTCAACCGATTTTGGATCTGAGCAGTCTGAATTTGTTTGTAAAGAAGTCAAAGTTCTGCATGATCACAGTACAGTCTGTTCTGCTGATTTGATGTGCCCTGTAGATCTCCAGGACGCATGCTATCATATCAGAATAAACAGGCACTCCAGGAGATATCTGCGCTTCAGGCTGGGGGGCCAGTCATTACCATTTCAGAGCACTGCCCTTTGGTCTCACCACTGCCCCCCCGGGTGTTCACCAAATGCATGCCAGTGCTTTCAGGTATTTCCATACTTGGGCTATTGGCTAATAATGATACCTACAAGGCATCAACTACTTTAAATTATTCAAGTTATGTTGCAACTGTTCAGTTGCCTGAGAATTAGAGTGAATCTGGCAAAATCCAAGATCTGTCCCGTACAGGACATTGAGTTCATAGGAAAGCAGTTGAACAAAACCATACAGATAGCAGTCCTACCTTCACAGACAAGATCCTTGAAGACAGCAGGTTCAGCTGTTACTAGATATCTTGACGCTGCCAGCTCGGCTGGTCCTGTGGTCCATGTCAGCTGCTATTTTCTTGGTCCCTCTAGCCAGGTTCTTCATACGAGTTCTACAGTGGACCCTAGTGGTCCAGTGGTCTGTTCTGCTCCATCCATTGTCAACCCCAGTCAGGCTAAAACTGATTTGCAGGCACCATCTGCACTGATGGATCCTTACAGATGATCTCCATCTTGGCAGACCCTTCATTCTTCCCCCACCTACAGCCACGGTGACCACGGACGCTTCCCTGTTGGGGGGGGGGCATTTCCAGGGAAATTGGTCCAAAGCACGTGGTCCACAGCAGAGACCAAATTACACATAAATGTACTGGAGATGAGGGCGGTTCTTCGGATGTTGCAAGCCTTTCAGGACTACCTTCTTCTGGGAATAATTACAATCCCATTGTGCAGGGAGGCCATGAGGATTGGGAGTGGGCAACCTCTTCAAACTGCTTTCTCATTGCAGCACACATTCCAGGGGAGTCCAACATTGTGGCAGACTGAGCAGATCAATTTTAAGTCCATGAGTGGTCCCTGAATCAATCAGTAGCAAGTCAAATATTCAGCTGTTGGGGTCAACATTGCTGTGACCTCTTTGCCTCTCCCCTAAACAAGTACTTTGCTCTGATCCCCCCTTGGGGGTGTGTCATTCAGGGATGCTGTAGTCAATGATTGGCCTCCGTGTCTCCTGTATGTTTGTCCCCTGATTCCTCTGATAACCAAATTTTTACAGAAAGTCAGCAGGTTGAAGACCAAGCTAATCCTCATGGCCCCTTACTGGCCTCATCAAGTATGGCAAGTTTGATTCCCTTTCTTGCAGTCTCACAGCAAATATCTTCCATGGATACTGGATCCCAGGCAGGATCTGATTTCCCATCCGTTGTAATGCCAGATTCCCAGTCTCCAATCCCTGAGACTAACCACTTGGTTTCTCCACTTCCAGTGATTCTTGAAAAGTCCAGGCTAGCCTCCCCAGTTCGAGAAATTATTATTGCTTCTCAGAAGTCTTCCACCAAGAAAATATATCATAGTAAATGGAAGAGATTTTCCATATGGGCATCGCAGTGGAATATTGATCCCTTTTCTGCTTCAAGTTTCGGATATTCTTATGTTTCTCAGGTCACTTTTTCAGCACAGAGCTAGTTTTTCCACTTTAAAGTTACAACTTGCTGCTGTCACAAATTTTCATGTAGGGAAGGGTTAACTACTTCCTTCTCCACTTCTAGACTATGTAAGGCCTTTATGAAAAAAAGGAGTTTTTCATCTCAGGCCTCCTATAAAAGATCCATCACCTCCTTGGGATCTCACCTTGGTACTTCAGGGCCTTACTCAGAGACCATTTGAACCTGCTAGTTCATGTAATTTAAAATTCTTATCTTGGAAGACTGCCTTTCTAGTGGCCATTACTTCAGCAAGAAGAGTGTCGGAGTTGCAGTCTCTGTTTTCCTAGCCGCCATATATTCCCTTCTTCAAAGATAGTCTCACTCAGAATGAACCTGTGATGTTATGTGGTCCAATCTTGCCTACATTCTTACTCACGGGTTCAGAGCCGAGCATCGGCTCCGACTCGGCCAACTTAATTTTTCTAGCATGAAGTCTCTAATTGGCTGGGCTAACCTGGTATCCCATGTTGCATTGCTCCTTAGCCCCAGATCTTGTTTGCCGCTCGTGTAGCTAGGACGTGGTCTCGCTTGGCTTTGGCTAAGTACCTTTAAAACTTCTTTTTTCTCTCAGAAAATTGTGGCTTTCCTCACAAAAGCTATTTTAATAGCTGTTTTTGCCTTCTAGTTATCATGTTTGTTGTGTGTGTGTGTGTTTTTTGGTATCCCTCTGTTCCGGTGGGCTAGGCCCGTTTAACGTAGAGGACTTAGTCCTCCCTGTTGTCTAGTTGTAGTCTAATATGTCTAAAGATCAGAAAGATCAAAAGGAACATAAACCTTCTGGGTTTAAGAAATGTTCTAAATGCAATTACAAGATGTCCATTACAGATGGACATTCCGTTTGTGTTTACTGCCTAGGGGCAATTCATCTACAAGAGTCCTGTAGCTTTTGTCACTCCTTCAGTCCAAAGGTGCTACAGGAAAGGAAAAACAAACTTATTTTGAAGGGTCTTTTAAAACCTTCCTTTGAGGAGTCCTTGGACTCTTCTTCTGGTTCTCAAGCTAAGTCCAAGGCTTCTAAGGCCAAAAACAGATCTCCGTCTCCGTCTGTGTCTTCGGAGCCTCCAGAGAAGACTGCCAAATTGGATTCTACCTCCTTGGCTCCTTTGTCCTCGGGGCCACAGGAGGTATCTGTTGTGTTGGAATCGTCCTCTGCTCCAATTCTGTTAGAACCCATTCGGAGCCGGTCTCCCAGTGTTTGGCATGGATCTCCAGACAGGAGATCACAGTCACCTTCTCTTTCCTCCAAATCCTCCTGGCTTTCTGATTTGGATGTTGATAGGGTGGTTCAGAGGCTCCTGCAGTCGCCTGTGTTGGCAAAATTATTTTCGGCTCCGACCCAGTCTGCTCCGGAGCCAGTCCCAATGCTTGTACCGATAATTCCTCCTCCGAGCACCTCCTTGTCTTCGGAGCTGGAGTGTTCTGCTCCGAGTGATGTTCTTCTGCCGGCCTCGATACCTACTAAGGGTTTATCGGTGCCGACGTCGGCTCCAACCATGTCAGCTCAGTCCTCTGGTTTCGGAACCCGGGTTTCCTCTGTCGGGCCCGAGGGGGATATTTCGGGACTTCTGTCGGTTCCGAGCCTTCCTCACGGCGCATCGGCTCAGGGAACTCCGTCTCCAGTCATGGCTTCGGAGGACGGTTAGTCCTCTGATTCGGGGGGACCCGCCTTCGAGGCCATGAGGAGCGCACTGGCCAGATCTTCAGTTACATCACCAGGATCGATCATTCCCTCCCCCTCCTCACCGGCTAGAGCCTCTGATGTCCCCCTATTAGTAGACGGCGGAACCCAAAGGTCTGGGGATACCCCCATGAGTGGTCCCTTACTTTCTGAGGGCCCCTCGGAGTCCATGCCTGAGGAGCCCCCAAGAAAGAAGTTGTGTAAGAGGAAGCACATAGACTCCCAGGACGAGTCCCTCACTTCTGATACCGACCTCGAGGAATCAGAGGGGTCCCCAAGTCATCCTCCGATGACGTCTCTCTCTCTGACATCCTGGAGATTTTGAGGCAGAGGGGCGGCTGGCAGTCCAAGACCCCCTCTGAGGAGGAGTCCGTATTCCTCAAGGTCTTTGGGGCTCAACCCTCCGCCTCCTGGTTGTCTCTGCCCTTCGATGAGCTCCTAGATTTGATCTGCCGAAGGGTGTGGGAGACTCCTGACTCGGTGGAACCGGTACCCAGACGCCCTAATAAATTTCTTTCAGCTCCCCCTGGGAAAGAGTTCCTGTCCAAAGGGGTTTCTGTAGATGCCATGGTGGTGTTAGCAGCCCACTCAGCAGGAAGTAGCCGAGTCTTCTTCCTCCATCCATCCTCCTAACAAGGAGTCCAGGAGTATGGATTGGTATGGGAAGCGTACCCTCTCTTCAGCAACCTTCACACTATGGTCGCTGAATTATCTTTGTTCATAGGTTCATAGGTTGGTACTAGGCTATCAGCCCTAGGGCCTATACAAGACTAGCCATAACAATTCCCTGGCTATTTCTTCCCACATTATTTACTTTCCTGGACCCCTGTCTAGCAGGGCGACTGACGTGTCATTTTACTTGGCTCCAGAGAGATGATCTGAAAGAGTTAGGGGATACTCTAACGGGTAACGTACCTGAGGCGTTAGCGCAGACAGTCAACGCGCAGTTGTCTACCCTTGGCTCAATTATCAACTCATCCATGAGGCGCATATCTTATGCAACCGAAGGGGCGAGTAGGGCAGCAAGTTCAGGTTTAGCCCTCAGGAGGCAAGCCTGGATGCACCTGTGTCATTTTGCAGAGGCCTTCAAGTCTTCCTTCACTGACGCCCCCTTTTGATGGGTCCTCACTCTTTGGGACCAAAGTGAAAGACACCCTCACCAGATGCGAGCAAGAGGGAAAGACCCTGTCTGCCGTAGGGGTCCATTTTTCCCTCCCTTCTAGGCCTTACCCTAAGGCTCAGAGGGGAGGGAAGATGTGGTTCAAAAAGTCGCAGGAGTCTTTCCCTACCGCTCAAGGTGAGTCCCCCTCCAGAGGCAGAGAGGGGGAGGCAATTCTGGAAGATGCCGCCCCAGGGGCAGAGGAGGCCCTCGCAATTCAGGAGACCGTGATTCCTTTCGCAGGTCTTCCTATCATTGTTCCTGATGTGTTGCACGCCTGTGCTATTCCGGAGCCAGTCGGGGGCCGCATTTCGTTGCATCCGGAAGCCTGGGCAAGTATCACCCAGGATCAATGGGTGCTTCGAATAGTTACCGGAGGTTATACCATCCCATTGCTATCAGACCCCCCTCCAGTCAAGAGAATCCCGGACGTTCCACCCAATCAAAGGGATCACGCAACACTAGAAATTTCAAAGTTGCTAGAAAAAGGAGTCATCCAGCCTGTCCCCTTAGACCAGATCGGATTAGGGACTTTCTCAAGACTCTTTTTGGTGCTGAAAAAAACAGGGGACCTGAGACCCATCTTGGATCTCAGTCGACTGAATCACTAAGTTCTAAAGTCCAAGTTCCGAATGGTCACCCTCCAGTCTATTTTTCCATTGTTGGGAAAAGAAGTATGGATGTGCTCCATTGACCTCAAGGATGCTTACTACCATATCAAAATGGGCAGGGCATCCAGGAGTCACTTACGCTTCTGGCTGGGAGCCAGTCACTTTCAGTTTCGTGCCCTGCCCTTTGGTCTCACCACAGCCCCCAGGGTGTTCACCAAGTGTCTGGCAGTGGTGACAGCCCACCTGAGACGTCAAGGATTCCAAGTGTTTCCATACCTGGACGACTGGCTCCTCACCGCTCCCACCAGGCATCTTCTCATTCAGGCCAGGGAAACGACCATTATCCTTTGTCATCAACTAGGAATTACCTTGAACTGGGGAAAATCTGCCTTGCTGCCCTCACAGAGTGCCACATTTATAGGCGCAGAGCTAGACACCGTTTGTATGTGGGCGTTCCTCCCCCAAGAAAGGATAGCAGTGTTGCAGAGTCAGGTTCTCACATTGTTACCCCTCAAGAAAGTTCAGGCCAGATGGGTTCTACAGGTCCTAGGATCCATGGCAGCCACCATTATATTAGTGCCTCTAGCCAGATTACACATGAGGCTTCTGCAGTGGCTCCTCTTCGCCCAGTGGTCCTTTCAGGAATTCCCCCTGTCCCACTTGATCCTACTCACCAACCGGTGCAAACAGGACCTCCGTTGGTGGCTACGCTCCACCAACCTGGATGAAGGGAAACCGTTTGTTCCTATGTCCCCTGTTGCCACGGTGACAACGGACGCCTCCCAGATGGGGTGGGGGGGGCATTATCTTGGCAGGACGGTCCAAGGCACGTGGCAAGATCACGAGGTACAACTGCACATCAATGTCTTAGAAATGAGAGCAGTGTTACTGGCATTGCAAGCACTTCAGAGCTCTCTCCCCCTGAGAACGATTGCAGTTCACTCGGACAACTTGTCCGTTGTGTGGTACCTGAACAAGCAAGGGGGGAACCAGATCTTATCCCCTGTGCAGAGAGGCTATGCGAGTGTGGCAATGGGCAGTGTCTTCCCAACGGTTCCTAGTGGCAACGCACATTCCGGGGAAGGCCAATGTGATAGCAGACAGGCTGAGCAGAGCTATTCTGATGCCTTACGAGTGGTCCCTGAACCGCCTTGTGGTGGAACAGATTTTCAGCAGGTGGGGTCAGCCTTGCTGCGATCTTTTTGCCAGTCCCCTCAATGCCAAGTGCAGCAACTACTTCACACTGATCCCCCCACAGGGGGAGTCACCTAGGGACGCTCTAGTCCATGATTGGCCCCCCGGTCTGCTCTATGCTTTCCCTCCGTTTCCTCTGTTACCAAGAGTGATTCAGAAAGCCAAATCCTTGGGAAGCAAGATGATTCTAATTGCCCCACACTGGCCTCGCCAAGTCTGGTTCTCCTTTCATCAGTACGCAGTGGACAGTCCTTGGATTCTGGACCCAGCGCCAGACCTACTGACACACGTCGGGACAGTCCCATCCCTCCCTGTGGACCCTCAGTTTGACAGCCTGGCTACTCCACATCCATCCTTAGTCAGACTTCATCGATTTTCACCTGAGGTTGTACACATTTTATCCTCTTCTCATAAATCTTCCACCAGGAAAATTTATTCCAGCAAGTGGAAAAGATTTTCTATTTGGGCTCATGCCCAGGGACTGGACCCTTACACAGCCCCTATTCCTGCTATTTTGGATTTTTTATCCATGCTGTTTCAGCAGAGTTCTGCTCCAGCGACCATTAAGGTCCAGCTGGCTGCTATTTCTAACTTTCATACCTCTTACGAACCTTCTCTTATGGCTCATAAACTCTGTAAGGCCTTTATGAGGGGCACCTTGTTACTACGGCCTCCTGTGTCAGAACCCATCATGCCATGGGATTTAAACTTTGTCTTGCAAGCCCTGACTTCCCACCTTTCGAGTCAGCTGCTACCTGTGAATTAAAATTTTTGTCTTGGAAGACTGCCTTCTTAATAGCCATCACATCAGCCAGACGGGTGTCTGAGATTCAAGCTCTATCCATCAAAGCCCTGTATTTAATCTTTCATAAGGACTGGGTTTCTTTGAGACCTAATCCATCCTTTCTTCCTAAAGTTACATCTACTGTTAATCTCAATCAGTCTATTGAGCTGCCAGTTTTCTTCCCTCAATTTTCCAACAAGGCAGAGTTTAGATTTCATCAGTTGGACGTGCACAGGCAGCTACGTTTCTACTTATACAGGACAAAGCAACTCCGGAAATCTGACCAACTGTTTGTGTCCTTTTCAGAAAATAGAACAGGCTCTCCGATTTCTAAGATTACTATTTCCAGATGGATTTCTGATTGCATTTCCTATATCTATGCGTCAGCAGGCAGAAATTTACCATTCCCTGTCAAGGCACACTCTACCAGGGCTGTTTCCGCTTCAGTAGCTTACCATTCTAGGCTATCTTTGGATGATATTTGTGCTGCGGCCACGTGGGCTTCTCCTCACACCTTTATTACTCATTACAAATTAGATGTGGCTTCTAGGGGCCGGGCTTCCTTTGGTTCCACAGTTCTCAGGAGTATCTTCCTTTGAGCCTCCCAGGATAGAGGTGCTGGGGACGCTGTCCCGTGAGTAAGAATGTAGGCGAGATTGGACCACATAACATCAAGAAGTTATGTACTCACCATAACGTTCGATGTATGTGGTCCATCTCGCCTCACATTCTTACGTACCCTCCCACCTTCCCCCCTCCTGGAGGATTTGGAGGCGACATTTGGTCTTGAGTACCCTTCAATGTTGGTTTTTTCTTTACCCTGGATAGTGTTCTACCTTCCTGGACTGTGGTTGTGCATGGGGTGTGACTGTGGATTGGTGCAAACTAGATCTGGGGCTATGGAGCAGTGCAACATGGGATACCAGGTTAGCCCAGCCAATTAGAGACTTTGTGCTAGAAAGATTAAGTTGGCCGAGTCGGAGCCGATGCTCGGCTCCGAACCCGTGAGTAAGAATGTGAGGCGAGATGGACAACATACATCGAACGTTATGGTGAATACATAACTTCTTGTTTCATACCAAAGGTCGCCACAGAGACAGATATTAATCAGACCATTCACTTGCCTGTATTCTTCCCTAATTATTCCAATAAAGGTGAGTACATGCTGCATTTGTTGGATGTAAACAGAGAATTGCATTTCTGTTTGCACAGAACTAAACCATAGAGGAAATCTGATCAGTTCATCGCCTTCACATCAAATAGGTTAGGTTAAGCGGTCTCCAACATCACTTTAGCTAAGTGGATTACGGATTGTATTTCTGCAGTTTATTCCCAACAAGACATGCAACTTTACTGTCCTGTTAGAGCTCACTCCACCAGGTGTATGTCTACCTCGTCTGCCTTCTCTGCAAGGACTCCTATTGATGAAATTTATGCTGCAGCTACCTGGCCCACATCTGTTACTTTTGTACCTCATCACAAGTTGGATGTTATTTCCAGAAACAGAGCATCCTTTGGCTTTGCGGTACTCTGGCATATCCTTCCTTGAGGGCCTCCCAGGGTTTATGTAGCTGGGAACTCTGACCCATTCGTGATACATAATGAAGTGGACAACATCAGATTAGAAGTTATGTACTTATCATAACTTGGCATCTGTGTTGTCCAGTTTCATTATGCATCACATCCCACCCTCCTTCCCCTATCCTTTTGCAGCTGAGAACAATATAGAGGATAAGGGAATCCACACGTTCCTAGTTTGAGCTCCAGTTGGTCACTTTCGTTTGTCTGTCCAGTATTATAAATCTAAATCTCTTTCTGAGGTGGCAGCAAACTCGATCTGAGGGGTTGGAGAAGGAGTGAGGCAGTGTGGCAGAGGGAGGAGTTTGAAGCTTGGATTGTATGTCTGGAAAAAATGGATGAATCAGATCGGAGGACTGATCCAAAGACCCATTTGTGATGCATAATGAAAATGGACAACACAGATGTTAAGTTACGATAAGTACATAACTTCTGTTTCACCATTTATACGTGAGTGGTATTTCAGACATAGATTAAATATCCTGTCTAAACTCTCTCCAGTTGAATGGACAAGCGGAGAGAAATGTCCAATCAGTGAAATATCTTGTGGAAAAAAGAGCATCAATAATGGCAACGAGGGGTGTCCTTTCCCAGTTTTTTAGTACTCCAGCACTGGGAGTCAGTATTGTACAATCTCTGTTAGCAGGCAGATGGTTAAAGAGCAGATTAACTATTTGGCAGTGTAAGTAATACCTAACTTGCACTGATAATGTTTAAAAAATGCTGTAAAGAAATCAGCTGAGACAGAATACTGATAACAGTAGAAGCTGCAGGGAACTCACATTTGTAAAAGTGAGTCTAAAAAGCCACAGGAAATAAGCTATTTATAGCTGCTAGCCTTAGTCCTTTGTGCTAACTGCCAGTCAAACTTCATATTTGTAATTGGCCAGTTTCAAATCTTGGCAGAGAAATACCAATGGATTGTGAGACTATTGCGTTGGCTATTCATAGGTGTGTACTAGGCTAATGGCCCTGGAGCCCTTTACAAGCCTAACCCATAGGATTACCCTGGCATTGTGCCACCCGCCCTTAGTTCCCAGTGTCTCTGTCTAGTAGAGCCACTGGAGTGATCCCAGGGGTGAATTTTCTATTTCCCATCCACTCCATCAAGATTTCTCTTGAAGAGGGCCAGTGAGGTGCTCTGCTTGACATGTATGGGAAGTCTGTTCCATAGCATGGGCAGTCTCTGGGTTATGAACCTGTCCCTCCAGCATGTTCTGTTGGTTGTGGTAATGAGGTTGAGGTCTCTGGAGCGTGTGGCACAGAAGGATTGGGATTTCTTTAGATGTAGCATTTCTAACAGAGCTGGGTCAGACATGGCTTTGTAAGTCAAGCAGAGATTGCCTCTAAGTAGGCGATATGAGACAGAGAATAGTTGATGTTCATCGTGCATGCAGTTGCAGTCATCACACTTGGGTTATCCTGCCATCAGGCGGGTCCTCGGTCGGCCGAATTCCAAAGTCTAGGTCCGGCGTCGGTTGTCATCGCTTCTTCCCTGACGTCAGTGCGGCAGGGGTATAAAAGAGGCAGCCGATGCCATTTTCTTCAGTCTTTCTTGCCGCGCGGTGCTCGAAGCAGAAGCAGTTCGCAAGTGCCGGTCGGCCAGCTCCTGAGATTTACGAACAGTATTTCTGCCGAAGTCTTCTTTAAAGCTAAGTACCCCGTTGGGGAAACTTTTCTTGCCTCAGACCGATGTCAGACAAAGTTAATAATTGCATTTCTTGTGGGAAGCAAATACCGCATAAGGATTTTCACTCTTACTGTATACCTTGCTTAGGGCCAGACCACGACGTCTCGGCCTGCCGATTTTGTGCTAGGTTTAACAAGCGCACTATTAAGCGCCAGGCGGAGTTCGCCCTTCATTATTTTGGCAAAAAATGTAATTATATTATGTCGTCGGATACGCCGTCGCCAGTTTTAGGCAAAAGACGCAAGGATAAGGACAGACATCAGAGGCCTGCACCGAGTACTGAGATCACGCTTAGGCCGACTACCGGTTCTCAGCGAGGCGCCTACGCAGCCCCTGACTACCGATGAAACTATTTTACCGGTGACTTCAGTACCCGAAGTCGCAGGATCCTCAGTCTCCATTCCCAGTGCAGATACCGACGCCACTCTTGGCGGGGAAACCGAAAATTTAGCGAGGCCTGCCATTTCTGAAGGCGTTTTCAGGCCTACCACCTCCTCTATTAAATTGTTCACTAAATCTACAGCTGCAATGAAAATTAAAACACAGGGTCCTCAGACCCCCTCTCAAGGCCCCATGCCTAAAAAACAGATGCTTAAAATGGCTGAGGATTTGATTACTCTCATCAGGGGTTCTCAACCCCCCTCAGACAAAAGACCCAGGTTGGAGGAAGACTACCCTTCCTCAGACCAGGCTTCTATTACCTCAGACCATGCTGAGGACCAGGATTACGCCTATTCCCCTTTTGAAGACTCTGATGGTGAGGAGTCTATTCCCTCGGTCTCCCCCCCAGAGGACTACTGTTTTAGGGAAACCCTGCATACATTGAGGGAGCACTTCCACTGGGAAGGCCAAGATTACTCAGATTCCAAGAAAAGGCTGAGGGAATTTCTACTGCTTCCCCAGCATAGGCCCCTGGCTATTCCTCCTGTCTTAGATATTTTGGATGATGTGTATGCAGAAGCCAGTCTTAATCCATACTCATTACCTCCAGCCCCTGTTAAACCAGACAGATATTACCGGGTTCCAGATTCTCATCAGTTCCTTTATAAAAGCCATACTGCTGACCCAGAAACAATTTCACAGGGTCCCAAGGGGATTAAGGCCTCTACTGCTAAAAATCCTTTACCTTCAGAGAGAGATTCCAGAGCATTAGAAAGGTGGGGGAAAAAGGTGTATACATCAGCTACTTTAACCATGAGGGCATTAAACTGTCAATTTCATATGTTAAAGTACCAACTGTTCTTGCTATCTCAGCTGAAAAGCAAAATGACACAAACAGAACAACCAGATTTGAAGGAGTTGCAGGATTTGTTGCATGGAGCAGAACAAGTGGGGAAACATACCTTGCAGTGTGGTTTTGATGCTTTAGAAGCCTCATGTAGAGCTGCTGTCACAGGGTCTGTCATACATAGACATGCTTGGCTCAAAGAGCAAACCTTTCCAGATCATGTCAAAGCAAAGTTATTAGATGCACCACTACAAAAAGATGTATTGTTCAGTGTTAAAGCTGAGGAGGTACTAAAGAAAATGGAGGAAAAAGCGAAATCTATGCAAACAGTTAAAGACTTCTTGCAGGTGCAGCCTCCACGCTTCAGCAGAAACTGGCCTTCAAAAAATTGGTCCTTTCCAGCCATGGACAGACCCCAAAGGGGCAGATACAGACGCCCAAGGGGTAGAGGGCAACCTCAAGGATCTTACAGAGCTAGACAGTGGCAAGCACCAGCCCCAAGAGGTGGAGAAGATAGACCACAGTCATTTAGAAAACAGACACAATGACTTTCCCCTATGCCTGCCAAACAAAACTATAATAGCAGCACCTTTGGGCGGAAAACTGACCTTATTTTCAAAAAACTGGCACATTGTTACAAAGGACAAATGGATTCTGGATATTAGACAGAGGCTATAGGTTCCACTTTCACACCCTTCCAAAAATGAGAGGCATGCCAAACCTGCCACAAAATCAATGGGCAGAGGCACAAAGGCAAATTTCCGCTCTCATGGATATGAAAGCAATTCAAGAGGTACCTGCAAAAGAACAAGGTCAAGGTTTTTATTCAAGACTATTTCTGGTACCAAGGAAGGACAAAGATTGGAGACCCGTCTTAGACCTATCTATTCTAAACACATATCTAGAGGTACCAAAATTCAAGATGCTCACATTACAGCAGCTTCTTCCTATGCTGGGCAAGGAGTCTTGGCTGGTAATGTTGGACCTCAAGGAGGCATACCTGCATTTCTCTATCAGACAAGATTGCAGAAGATACCTCAGATTTCTTGCAGGTTCAACCCATTACCAATTCTCTGCATTGCCCTTTGGCTTATCTACTGCACCCAGAGTGTTTACGAAATGCCTGGCATCAGTAATTGCCTTCTGCAGACAACAAGGAATCCAAATCTACCCATATCTGGACGACTGCCTGATCCAAGCGGACAGCAAGGACATTCTATTGCAACATCTGGCGTTTGTAATAAAACTGTTAAACTGCCTGGGGTACACATTGAACAAAAAGAAATCAAAACTAATACCTTCTCAACAGATAATTTTCCTGGGTGCCAGCTTAAATACAACGACCCAGATGGCCTACCTCACGCCAGACAAACAAGGGCAACTATCTCAATACTTCAACAAAATGGCAACTTTAACCAGGCTAACTGCAAGGAATATCCTGCAGGCTCTGGGGTTCATGGCATCTTGCATCCTACTAATAGCATTTGCAAAGCTGCATATGAGGAAACTACAATGGTACCTAAAAAACTTATGGTCTCAACACAGCCACAGCTTGGAAACAATTATACCACTCATTCCATGCCTTCAAAAGGAATTTTTGTGGTGGGCTCAAGCATGCCAAAGAAACACAGGTCTTCCTTTCTGTTTACCACAAGCAACTCAAACCATCACAACAGACGCCTCAGACTACGCCTGGGGAGCACACATGGCAGGTCAGTGCGTTCAGGGAAAATGGTCCCAAAAAGAGATGCACCTACACATCAACCAAAAGGAGATGCTAGCCGTGCAAAATGCTCTTATGACCTTCAAAGACCTACTGCATCCAGGCCGGCTATTAATAAGGACAAGACAACACCACAGTCATGTGGTACATAAACAAACAGGGGGGAACGCATTCAAACCCCCTGTGCAGGCAAGCCATGACCCTGTGGAACACAGCACTGCAATTACAAATTCAACTACAGGCACAATTCCTGCCAGGGAAGGAAAACACACTGGCAGACAACTTAAGCAGAAATATGGCAGACCCACACGAATGGAAGTTGCATCCTCAAGTCTTCTCAAAGATAACTCAGGCATGGGGACAGCCAGACATAGATCTATTTGCTACCCACAGAAATTACCAATTGGAGAAATTCTGCTCAAGGACATATCCACAGGCCTGGAAAGTAGACGCACTCTCTTTCAATTGGACAACATTGACAGTCTATGCCTTCCCGCCTCTACCCCTGCTGGCCAGAGTCCTATTAAAAACCAGAGCAGAGAGGCCACAAATGATTCTCATTGCTCCAGACTGGCCACAACAGCACTGGTATCCTCTCCTAAAGAGCCTGTCACACTCACCACCATGGATCCTTCCTCAAGTTCCTCTTCTGTTGTCCCAGCACAACTACAAGACCCTTCACAGCCAGCTCAGAACTCTAAATCTAGCTGCATGGAGAATACCTTAATTTGCCAACAGACTCTCCTCTCCAAGGAGGTACAGGATGTCATCTTGGAGGCCAGGAGACCCTCTACTAGAAAAACCTACTCCGCCAAATGGAAATGATTTTGTTCCTGGAATCAAGCAAAGGGTCAGAATCCTTGGGTAATAAATATTCCTCGGATTTTACAGTACCTAGCTGAGATGTTAAACGGTGGCCTTTCCTTCTCTTCCATCAAGATTCACGCTTCAGCCATTTCAGCACAATACAATACGGATCCTCCTTTATTCTCACATCCTCTATTAAGGCAGTTCCTCAGAGGGGCAAAAAATATAAAACCCGCACGGAAACCACCAGCTCCAGCTTGGGACCTCAACTTCGTATTGGAGAAGCTGACACTGCCTCCTTTTGAGCCGGCTTCTTCAGCAGAGATACAATACTTGTCGTGGAAAACAGCCTTCCTTCTGGCTATTACCTCAGCACGCAGCGTTTCGGAGCTACAGGCCCTCATGGCTGTGCAACCATTCATCATTTTCCATCAGGACAGGGTTTCCTTACGAACCAACCCTACCTTCATGCCAAAGGTAGTATCCAGTGTGGCTTTGAGTCAGACTATTCATTTACCTACCTTTTATCCAAATTCACAGAACAAAGGAGAGAGGCTTCTACATTCCTTGGACATTCACAGGCAACTTCGTTATTACTTGGACAGAACAAAGTCATTCAGAAAATCTGAGCAGCTCTTTGTGTCCTATGCTGCAGGTGCTCAAGGAAAGGCTATTTCCAAACAGACTATTTCAAAATGGATAGCCCACTGCATACGCTTTTGTTATTCATTTCATGGAAAATCAGTGCCTGTATACATCAGATCCCACTCCACCAGGGCTACAGCTACCTCAGTAGCTTTCCTCGGGGGAGTCCCTACCAAGGACATTTTGGAAGCAGCTACTTGGAGTTCAGTGCACACTTTCTCCAAGCAATACCACCTTCCACTTTACTCAAAATCTAGAGCGGCTTTGCCACAGCAGTCCTGCAGGGCATTCTAGCCCCTCCTAATTCCGCTTAGTACCAGCCACCCTTACTTAGCTTTGGGATTCTACCCAAGTGTGATGACTGCAGCTGTATGCACGATGAACAAAGTACAGTTTTGTACCTACCATAAATGTAGATGTTCGAGTGTGTATACAGCTGCAGTCCAGGTTACACTCCCTCCATCCCCTCTTAGGACAGGACTTATGACAAACACCTTTAACATGCAACCTATTTGGGGTATTCCTTTATGGTGTATTTGCTTGCAGCTACTGTTTTGATTTATCTACTTATGTATGTTTGCATAACATCATATTTTGCCTTCCTTTCTGGGGGCACCTGACATCTGGGGCAAGAAAAACTGAAGAAAATGGCGTCTGCTGCCTCTTTTATACCCCTGCCGCACTGATGTCAGGGAAGAAGCGACGGCAACCGACGCCGGACCTAGACTTTGGAATTCGGCCGACCGAGGACCCGCCTGACAGCAGGATAACCCAAGTGTGATGACTGCAGCTGTATGCGCACTCGAACATCTACATTTATGGTAGGTACAAAACTGTACTTTTTTTTTTTTTAGTCTGAACATATAGAACAAGTGTGTAAGGCCTAGGACCCTCTTTGTGAGGTACTTTTGCAGTCTCTCCAATTGTTGCAGTTGTCTAGTGAGGTACATGCCAAATGGGGCATTGTACTCAATGACTGGCATAATGAGGGAAGAGTAGAGGGAGACAATGACCTCTTTCTTCCTGGATGCAAAACCCTTAGTAATGAGATGTGCCATATAGAAGGACTTTCTGACCACAGTGGCAATGTGGTGGTCAAAAGAGAGGCTGCATTCAGTCTGTGTTCCCAGGTCTGTTATAATGCCTTCTGTGTTCGGTCGACTACCATCAATGTGGTAATTCAAGGGAATCGGGTTTTTCCCAAGGGGGATGACGACACATTTTTTGGCATCGAGCTTAAGGTCATGGTTCTGATACCGGTCATTGGTTTCAGTGAGGCCTTTCTGTAGTATGTCAGCATCACTTGGGAAGTTAATAATAGCTCCCAACTTGCAGTCGTCTGCGAACTTTGTCAGCCAGAGTCCCTTCATGTTGACCTGGACTTCAGAGAAGTAGATACCAAACAGGACAGGAACTAGTACCAAACCCTGTGGGACTCCACTCGTGACTGGTCAGCAGTCTGACTTTGAGTCAGTTACTTTCACACTGTGGGTTTTATCTGTGAGCCAGTTTGCAACCCACCTAGTGGTATAGGGTTCCTATTGTATTATCGACAGCTTAGGTTGTCGAATGCTTAAACATAGACACCTAAGCGTAGAAAGCTTACAATACTGAACAGCCACATTATTGAGTTCTTTCCTCGGGAAAGAATTCACGTGGCCATTATCAGGGATTTGCACTATCCCCAGTGTAGAGCCATCTCAGAGTTGGCATATTTAGTTAGGGGGGGGGTTGGTGGAATGCAGCCCCCCATCATTGGGGTGGGGGGGTGAAGCCTCCCACTATGTTTGGGTGTGTTTGTTTTGTTTACGGGTGGCCCCTCAAATTTTTTCATGAGGAAAGAATTCGATTGTGTCCGTTCGCTATTGTAAGCTTTTGGTGGTTAGGTGTTGATTTTTTGGATTCAACAACCTAAGCTGTCAATGCAATGATATAGATGCGTGATATAGGGGTTGATGCCTAGCTTAGTGAGTTTTTCTATGATTCCTGAGTTGGGGAATGGTATCAAAGGCCTTGGCCAGATCAAGGTAGGCTGTATGAACCACCTTGCCTTCATCCACAGCTCTGGTGACTGATTCAAAGAAATCTACCAAGTTGAGCAGCATGTTCTCTACCCTTGACTAAACCAAACTGCGTAGGATCCATAGTTTGGAGATTCCCTATATCCTTGTTTATTAAGTCCATGATGATGCATTCCATAGCTTTGCATATCAGACTCGTCAGGCGAATGGGGCGATAGTTCCCAGGGTCTGTAGTTGCTCCTCCTTTGTGGAGAGGGATGACTGTAGCAGTGCACCATTCAGTATGGACAAAGTCTGAGGTGTGGCTGTGATTGAACAGGCCACACAGGTGAGGTGCCAGTTCACTCTGTAGTTCATGTAGAACACAGCCAGGGATATTGTCAGGTCCCATAGATTCTGTATTCTTGGCTTTGGGCAGTGCTGGGTGTCTGGCAATCTTCTGGTATTGTGATTGGTCCTTTTGGGGAGGGTAAAGTTGGCACTGAATCTGTCTGCCAGTATATTGGCAATATCTGTTGGCTCTGTATACGAGGTACCATTGTGCAGTAACTCAGAGCAAATCTGGGTATTGCCATGGAGATTCTTTACATAACTATAGAAGGCCTTGTGGTTGTCTTTACTATCTGCTGCAATTCTGTTTTCATAGCTAGCTTTAGAGGATTTGATGAGGGATCTCAACTTTTTGTTGAGGCTGATAAGAAAGGTTTTCCAGTCTTGGGACTTCACCTTATTCCGCATCAGTTTCCTCCGTCTTGTAGAGTTTGTTTATGGCAGAGGACCACCAGATTGGCTTCCTTTTTTTGGAGGAGAGTGTCTTGGTTCTACTGGGTATGACGAGATTCATCCATTTGTGTACGTGTTCGTACAGTGCATTGGCATATGATTAGGCAGTCATGCATCTGTTCTCCATTTGCATGGGTGCCATGAAGTTAGCCACCTCTTGTTTTAGGAGTCCAAAGTTAGCTTTGGAGAAGTTTTTCATGGTGGTTACCTTTGTGTGTTGGGGGGGCGGATTTCCAAGGTGATTAGTTTGTGGTCTGTTCTAACCAGGGGGGAGTTGACTATTGGTGTAGAGCAGTGGTCCCTCATGATAGTAATGACCAGGTTAAGGATGTTGCTACCTGTAGTGGGGGTAAGAACGAGCTGGTCCAGGGCATTGGAATTAATGAATTCCAGAAAACGTTGGGCAAGTGTATTGGTACGAGTAGTTTTTTCAGTTAATAGAGGGGTAGGTGAAGTCGCCCAGTATGAGTGTTAGTTTGGACCCTAATATTCTCCAGAGTGCTTAAGAACGTGGAGTGCGAGTCTTGGGACATGGTTGGGGACCTATAGCAGGCTACGACCTGAATTGCTGTCCTACCCAATGTTAGCTGCACTTGAAGCATCTCAGATGGGTTATGTTGGGCTACCAGTCTGGAGGTGTGCGCATCCTTTATGAATATGGAAACACCACGGCCTTTGGAGCTTCGGTCCAAGTATTCACCCATGATTGTAATTTGTGAGCTTCTTAATGCGATAACTGATAACAGCAGAACAACTCAAGCAGATGGGGTAGCATTTAAATAGAACAGAGGTTAAGGCAAGAAAGCTTAATTGAAGGTGTTTTCAAAAGTGAGGAGAAGAAAATGGATTTGATGGGAGTGTGTAATGAAAAAAAAAGATGGTGAAGAGGGCAGACTCTGCAAGAGATTCTTCTGGACTAGTTTAGATGAAATTATTGGAATCAAAGGTCAATTTTGATGTCTTCAGCTTATGTAAATGAACAGATGCTGTGGAAGCTGTTGCAACCAGGTAGAAGGTTATCTGTGGTTGGGACATGACTACACTAAGAAAACTAATAGTATCATTTATATTTTATGGATGCAGTAGGAGGACGTAAATTGATGAAGCTGTCATTCTTAGCAATTTTAAATGGATTTGGATTGGTAAAGTGCTGAGTTTTAACACTCCAAATGAAGCCTTTAGGAAATAAAGTAATTATCCTTAGGTTCATAGGCGTGTACTAGGCTAATTGCCCTGGAGCTTTTATAAGCCTAGCCCAAAAGATTTCCTGGCAGCATGCCATCCAACATTATTTCCCTGTGCATCTGTCCAGCAGGGCCACTAAAATGATCCCTGGGGTGAATTTTCTGTTTCCCTTCCACTCGTTAAGATTTCTCTTGAAGAGGGCCAGTGAGGTGCTCTGCTTGACGTGGAAGGGAAGTCTATTCCAGAGTATGGGTAGTCTCTGGGTTAGGAACGTGTCCCTCCAACAAGTTCTGTTGATTGTGGTAATGAGGTTGAGGTCTCTGGTGCGTGTGGTACCATGGGATTGGAATTTCTTTATATGTAGCATATCTAGCAGTGCTGGGTCTGACATGGCTTTGTATGTCAAGCAGAGATAGCCTCTAAGTAGGTGATATGATACCGAGAAAAGAGTTTTTTTAGTCTTTCCACATAGGGCAAGTTTTTAAGGCCTAGGATCCTCTTAGTGAGGTATTTTTGTGATTCTTTCTAGTTGTTGCATATGTCTAGTGAGGTACATCCATGCGACATTGTACTTGATAATTGGTGTAATGAGGGGAGAGTAGAGAGAGAGAGAGAGACAATGACCTCTTTCTTCCTGGAGGTCAAACCCTTTGTAATGAGATGTGCCACACAGGATTTTCTGACCCCAGTGGCAATGCAATTATCAAAGTATAGGTTGCTATCCACTTGTGTTCAGATCTCTTATGACACCTTTGGTGTTCAGTGGACTACCATCGATGTAGTAGTTCATGGATGCCATGTTCTTCCCAAAGGGAGTGACACTTTTTTTGGCATTGAGCTTGAGGCCATGGTTCTGACACCAGTCATTGGTCTCTGTGGGGCCTTTCTGTAGTATGTCAACGTCATTTGGGGAACTAATAATGGCTTCCAGTTTGCAGTCGTCTGCAAACTTTGTCAGCTAGAGTCAATTTGTGTTGGCCTGGACTTCTTAAAAGTAGATAGCAAGCAGGAGAGGACCCAGGGACTGATCCCTGTGGGACTCCACTTGTGACTGGTCGGTAGTCTGACTTGGAGTCCGCTACTTTCACTGTGCGAGTTCTGTCCATGAGCCAGTTTGTAGCCCACCTTGTGATAATAGGGGTCGATGCCTAATTTAGTGAGTTTATCTATGATTCCTGAGTGAGGAATTGTATCAAAGGCCTTTGCCAGATAGGCTGTGTGAACTACTTTGCCTTCATCCACAGCTCTGGTGACAGAGTCGAAGAAGTTGAGCAGACAAGATCTGCCCTTAGCAAATCTGAACTGCATGGGGTCTAGAGTCTAGAGAATTCCCTATGTCCTTATTTATTAGGTCCATGATGATGCGCTCCATAGCCTTCCATACCAGACTCAGGCTAATGGAGTGGTAGTTCCCAGGGTTCATAGTCGCACCCCCTTTGTGGAGTGGGATTACTGTAGCAGTGTGCCATTCAGCAGGGACAAAGCCTGAAATGAGGCTGTGGTTGAACAGGGCACTCAGGTGTGGTGCCAGATTATTTAACAATTCATGTAGAACACAGGCTGGGATGTTGTCAGGTCCCATGGAAGCTGTATTCTTGACCTTGGTCAGTGCAGTTTTAACCCATGCAGCTGTAATATTGGGTACTTGGCATTCCTCAGGTGTTGTGATTGGCCCTTTAGGGGGTGAGAGGGGAGTAAAGTTGGAACTGAGTGTGTCATCCAGTATACAGGCAATGTCTGTTGGCTCAGTACAGGAGTTACCATTGTGTAGTAGCTACGAGCAGATCTGAGCATTGGCTTGTAGATTTCTGACATAACTATAGAAGGCCTTGTGGTTGTCTTTAGTATCTGTTGCAATTTTGTTTTCATAGCTAGCTTTGAAGGATTTGATGAGGGATCTCAGCTTTTTGTTAAGGCTGAGAAGGGAGTTTTTCCAGCCTTGTTCTGCAACAGTTTCTTCCTTCTGTTGTAGAGTTTGTTTATGGCAGGGGACCACCAGATTGGCTTCCTTTTTTTGGAGGAGAGCATTTGTGTATGTGTCCGTACAGTGCATTGGAGTATGATTCTGCCATCTTGCATTTGTTCTCCATTTGCATAGGAGATGTAAAGTTAGCCACCTCAGTTTTTAGGAGCCCAAAGTTGGCTATGGCAAAGTTTTTTTTTTTTTACAGTGGTTTCCTTTGCGGGGGGTGTGGGTGGGATGTGGATATTCATGGTGACTAGCTTCTGGTCAGATCTGACCAGGGAGGAGTTGACAATTAGCGTAGAGCAACGGTCACCCATATTAGTAATAACCAGGTCGAAGATGTTGCTACCCCTAGTGGGGATAAGAATGAGCTGGTCCCAGGACATTGGAATCGATGAATTCCAGGAAACGTTGAGCAAGTGCGTTGGTACTTGAATAGTTTTCCCAGTTAATGGAGGGGTAGTTTGTCATCCAGTATGATGGTGTTGGGACGGACCTTTATATTTTTCAGGGGGTTTAGGCATATGGAGTGGGATTCTTGGGACATGGTGGGGGATCAATAGCAGCCAATAACCTGGATTGCAGTTTTGCCTAGTGTTAGTTGTACCTGGAGTATCTCTGATGCGTTATGTTGGGCAGCTAGGCTGGAGGTGTACATATCCTTTATGAATATGGAGTCACTACCGCCTTTAGGGCTTTGATCCACATTTTGGGGCCGAAAAGTGTGGTATGAGTTATAGCCTGGTAGAGCAGGAGTACACTTTCAGGTGCCTTGAACCAGGTCTCCGTTACTACACAAATGTTGATGTTTTCCATTTTGAGCAGTGGTTTGAACGAGTGCATTTTGAGATGGAGACTTCTAGCGTTGAGTAGCATAACTCTCTCAGATTAACAAAAATTAGAGAAAAGGGCGCCCCACAAAATGAACCGGACCACAAAATGTATAAATGAAGCACCTGAAGCCACAAACTGCTCGAACACGACTTTATTACTTCCAAAAGATAAAAGTCACAATAAGCAACGATAAACGCTTAACTTGTTCACCACGTTTTTTATCAATGTAGCTTCCTCAGCAACGAATTTACAATTAATACAGCCCCTTATTATATAAGGAATTGCCTCCTTAATTATCCAGTCCCTCTCAGATTACATTTGCTTGTAGCTGTTATGGTGGTAATTTGGTCTTCTGGACATTGCCTAAAAAAAGGTACTATAGTGGTGGCAAGAGCCTTGGCCAGTATACGGAATCCCAGGGGTGACAGATGCAGGCCATCTCTGGCAAGCATCGAGGTCTGTTGATCATGTCATCCCAGGCAGACAGATACTGGATCCCTATGGAATGACACCAGAAATGTAGCCAATTATTCAAGTCAATCATTTTTTTGTTTGCACTGTGATATCATTTTTGGTGACGGTAAGATGCTACTCAGAGCTAGGGTCATGCCCTCCTGGGCTACATGATCTGAGAGCTCCTCCATGTCTCTTTTTATGTTGTCCAGGGAGGTGTGTCTCAGGTCGTTCACACCAACCTGGACAATGACAGAGTCATATCTGTACCTGTTGTGGAGTGACCTGAGTGCGTGCGTTAAGTGGCATATCCTGGCTTCTGACAGGCAGCTGCCCATTACCTTCTTCTTCAACCTCGTGAGTGGGACATCAGTGTGCCTTACTATTGAGTAACCTATAATAAGTGTATTGGGTAAGCTGTTTTGCCTTGGGGGCTTTGGTTGTGTGGCACACTGTTTGTGTGAGCTATGCATCTCATGGTTTATGCTGTGGTGCAGTGGTTGCGTGCGTTTCTGCCTTGGAGGTCTCTCTTGTTTGGGTAGATTTTTATTGAGAGCCTCCGTGAAGGTGGGTGTGTGTTTTGTGTTGGGATAGGTGTGAGGGTATGTGGCTATGTGTTCCTTGTGGTGTGGTGCTAATATTGACCTTCTCCTCTTGACTTGCTATTCCATTCTTGGCTGGAGAGTGCATGGCTTCCAGTCTGGATAAATAAGTGCATCTCTCGCAAGTCTGAGTGTTGTGGAGTAAGAGGAGAGAGGGTTGTCAGTGCACATGAGGCAGTTTCTACATTGTCTCAGGATGCCCAGGTTCACCAGGTTAATAGGAGAAAGCACGGGGAACTGACCTTTGGACATGCGTGGAGGGTTGTGTAATTTATTAAGTACTGAGGCTGTTTCTTTTATAGAAAGTTTAGTGCTGGTAGCAGTCTGTGTGCTACAGTAATTGCTATGGGAAGTCTGGACAAGTGCTAGTCTTTATAAGCTTAAGTGCAGAAAAGAAGAGAAGTAGCAATATCTAAGGGAAAAATTGAAGAGTAGACTTTCTGGCACTGGGAATAGTTTACCCTAGCTTAGCGGTGCTGCTCGTCACGCAGACACTGTTCTTTTAAGGCAGAAAGTTAAAAGGGATAGAATGCAGCCCAAAATGGCCAGTAAGGCACAATTTCGGAGCTGGAAACCACTCCTGTAATGGTAGATAGGCTGCTTAGTGCTTACCACTCCCACTGATCAGCAGAAAGGCTTCCCTCTATCACAGAAAGGTCTGGACAACTCAGAAACTTCAATGTGTTTGTGTCTTTTGGCTTTTCCCGGTTAGGGGTCGCCACAGCGGAACTCCGGTCCGCTAATGATTGGCAGTAGATTTTTACGTGCTGGCTTGCCGGGTCTAATGCACAACCTTCAACGAAGGAATGCCCATTTACGCATATCGTCACACAGAAGACGCTCTAACTGAGAATCGAATGGGCAACGTCTAACTGTGAGGCGACAACGCTACCGCAGCACCACCACTGCAGTATAACTCAGAAACTTCAGTACAGTCCTGAATTCAGCAGATCTGAATCCGGACTATTCTAGTAACAGAAAATGGTGAGAAAATGAGCAAACATAAATTTTTTTTTGTTTGTTTTTTAGGAAAACTATATATAAGTACACTTGAATCAACAATAAATTCACTTTAAACACAGAGCAGACTAGCGCACTTGAGTGTCTAGCCAACAAACAATAAATGCAGTTGAAATAAATTAAATAACTTTAAGAATGACTAAAATAAAGTGCAGTAAGCAGTTTTAAGCAAATAAACAGTAAACTGAGGTACTTAGAATCAACCAAAGTCTCTCTCTCTCCTCTCTGCTGCTGCTCGTAGTCTGCAGAATGCCAAAACAGGATCTGCTGAGCTAAAACAAGAGCAAACCCGCGCAAACACGGGTTTTTAAGGCAGAAAGTTAAGATTAACGTTGCTATAAGTGGAACAACAATATACCATTGAAGTAAGAAATGTTGATACTACAGAAGTAGTAAATTAGAGAGGCATGATGAGATGTAACTGATTAGAGACATATATGGATGAGTGCGATTCCATGAGCAAATTTACTGAATAGACCTTAAAGCTCTATGTAATGGTATGATCTGTGGTATTATTTTAACAAGGTATTGAAAGTTCTAGTCAAAAACTGAATGTGCCGGCTAACATGGCATGAATGGGATGAGAGAAGTAGCTTTCAAATTGTTTGTTGGTAGATTCTGTCTGAAAAATGGTATAGTTCTACAGATGTTAATTTACTCATGTTACTTTAACAATAACCCATGGCTGAGTGTGAGTAATGGTTGGTTTACCCAATTGGTCTGATTTGGTTACGAAAGCGAAGCCCTGCATAGTACCTGTAATAGGTGTATATTTGTTTTAGGTACATATTTTTAAGCGTTTTACTTGGTTTGCAGGTTTTCTGTGCTGTTGATGTTTAATGATCTGTAGTCAATTATTTTTTCTGTGGTTGGTGAAGATTGTGGTGTGTCTTCATAGTTTGGTGTTTGTGTTGTAGAGTTTCTTTTATTGGGGGGGAGGTATGAGATTTCTTTTGTCACTTCTAATATGTTCATTTCCTGGATTTTAAGCATTTTCTTGGTGTGTGCCTGGTATTGTTTTTCCTCCATAATTTGAAGTTATTTATTGATGGTTGGTAGTAGCAGTGTAGTGATGTCTCACATTTATGTCCTGTTATGTTCATTATCTCTTGTTTCCATTCCATATTTTGATAATAATGTTACTACAGTTGCTTGTCCGTGTTTTTGGTAGGTGTGCTTCTCTGCATATCTGTGGTAGCATTGTTGATAGGTAATTGATTCCTGTTGTATACCATATTTCCATTTTGTCTGGTATGCATTGAGGATGCACCTTTGGGTGTAGAAACAGTGATTTATTAGGAGGCAGTTTTTTGTAGATATTTCTTGAAGCTTTGTATAGGGCATAATGGGTCTGTTGAGTTGGCAAACAGTCCTCTGAGGGATTGCCACGTGTGGTCAGCGTTATGTATGTTTTTTTGGTGTGTTCATTGAAGTTTTTGGCTGTGTTCTATGCCATCTTCATCTTTTTAAGATGATGCTTTGAAGTTTTGTACATCTTTATTTTCACGCCTTCTGAATTGCATGTCGAACCTCACCTACTTTACTAGACTGTGTGCTGTATCGGGAGAGAAAGCTTTGCTGTATTGTTCATTTTTAAATTGTTTAGTTGGCTGTGATGATTTGCAGTGTCTTTTCCACTTATGTATTTGTATTTAGTTGCCGTTTTAAACGCATTGTTTGCATTAGTTGACCTTGTGTCTTTCATTATCTTGATGATTTGGTTTAATGGAGGATTATTTATATGTATCTGTTGAGTCCTTCTAGTATAGCTACAAAGTTGCTTATAACATATTCTTGCCCACTTGTGTTTATAGTACCATAAAATTCTCTTAGCAGTGTGTTTAAGTTCTGTGGGTGTAGTAATTTGTAAGTCTGTCTTATTGTGTTTTTGCCAGTTTTGAAATATATTTATAGCCTACCTTGTTTGTTTTCTAGTATTTATCTCTTCTTTTTAAGTTTTGTAGTTTTTCTGGTATTTCCACACGTCTTTTGCTGGCTGTAGTGTATTTTTGTTTTTCTGCAGATATAGGGTTATTAATATCTCAATGTTAAGTTGTCTTATCTCGCCTTCATTCTTGCTGGATGGGTTCGGAGCCGACCTCGGCTCCGACTCGGCCACTCTAAAAGCTCGAGAGTTGGTTCCACCGGCTCGAGGCTCCCCTTATATCCCACAATGCTAGGCGTGAGTTACCTCAGATCTCGTTTGCCGCTACAGCGATCGAGGTGTTGGTTTTCTACCGGTTCTTGGTAAGTGACTTTCTTGTAAAGTTAGTGTATTAAAACCCCTTTAATTTTAATATTTATACTTATTTCCATTAGTTTATAGGAATTCTTATCCCCTTTCTTAAAAATTCCTGTTTTTTCCCCACAAGAACTTTAAGTTCTTCCCTTGGGCCTACAGGCCTTTTTTCCCTAGTGGAGTGTGTGTGTTATTTTTCCTTTTATTTAAAAACCTAGCTAGTTGTTTTATTTTAAGCTAAACTAGACAGGGTGTAATCAGTGTGTTTGTGACTGTGTGTGTGATTGCACCTTTGGGATGTCTAAAGAAGCAAAGGTCTCAGTTCAAGAAGTGTGATGCGTGCTGTCAGAAAATGTCTCTGACAGACGCTCACACTTCTTGTGTCTACTGTCTAGGACCTTTGCACCTGCAGGACTCCTGTGCTGTTGCCATGGCTTCAGCCCCAGGGTCCTGCAGGAAAGAAAAAATAAGTTAATTTTAGGAGGCTTACTCCAGCCAGAGGATTCCCTTACTGTGTCTTCAGGTTAGCCCTCCAAGGCATCTAGGTCTTGGCTCCGACAACTGAGCCGAGACCTAAGGCTTCTAAACCTCTGCCTACATCGGCTCGGCTGGAGCCGATGAGTCTCAGTCCACAGTTTCTGTGGTTCCTCGGCCGGCTGGAGCCGAGATATTAAAATTGCCCATGTCGGCTCCGACCAGACCTTGGGAGCCTACAACTAGGAAGAGGTCCAGGTCACCATCCCTTGGCTCCATTCATTCGGCTCCAGGATCTCCCCTGCTGTCTGAATGGAGCCAAAGATCTCACTCCTCTAGGTCATCGAGGCTGTCGGATCATGACCTTCAGAGGGTAGTGAGTCGACTTCTTAAGTCCGAGGCACTGGCCCAGATGCTTCAGAGCCCGACTCATCAGTCGATGCCTGCCCCTGTCCATCAATATATTCCTCCTTCGACTCTCTTGAGCTCGGGCGGGTCGTCGGAACCGAGACTGTGATAGCGTCGGAGCCGATACAATTGTCTTCGGCTCCGTCGGCTCCGATTTCTTCCTTGGAAGAATCTCGGCGCCGGACTTCCCTCGTCGGCTCCGAGGGGGTGAGTGGCATCGGACCCTTGTCCGACCCCCCTCTCCCTCTCGGTGCTTCGGCGCTGGTGAGTTCGGCTCCGACATCGACCTCGGAGCCATCACTGTCGGTGCCGAGGGAGGTTCTTAGCTTCTCGGAGCGGGGACCTCTGGCTTTGCCTGACAGGGGTGCATTCGAGGTCATGCGGAGTGTGTTAGAGCCTGGCTCTACTCCACAGTCGGCTCCGTCCGCCCCTCCCTCTATGGTGCCTCAGGTCAAGTCGACTCACTCCCTCATCCCAGACCGCAGAGAGGCAGCTCCTCAGGAACCCCCTGTGGGGATTTCATCCTCTTCCGAGGCCTATCCTGATTTGGCAGAAGAGCCCCCTCGGAAGAGGAAGTGTAAGAGGAAACACATTGACTCACCTGAGTCCATCACATCTGACACAGATTTAGATGATTCTGAGGGTTCCCCCCGTTCCCCTTCTGAAGATGTCTCATTTGCAGACATTCTAGAGATCCTGAAACAGAGGGGAAATTGGCCAGCCCTCAACCCTTCGGAGGATGAATCTGTGTATCTTGAGGCGTTTGGCTCTCGCCCTTCCACCTCCTGGGTGTCCCCCGCCCCCCTCATGCAGGTGGTTGCCAAAAAGGCATGGGCGGCTCCTGATTCAGTGGACCCCACTCCCAGGAGACCCTCCAAATTCATAACGGCACCAGCAGACAAACAGTTCTTGACAAAAGGAGTCTCTGTGGATGCTATGGTGGTAGCTGCTGCCACTAAGAAGGAGCTAGCTGATCCTTCAGTACCTGTCCATCCACCTAACAAGGAATCTAGGTCCATGGACAGGTGCGGAAGCGGATGTTCTCGTCAGCGACATTTACCATGCGTTAAGCTGAACTACCTATGCCATTTCACTCGTCTTCAAAGGGACTTGATCAAAGAAGCGAGTGAAATGTTAAAGAACCCTACAGCTGCGGGTTTTCAAGATAAGATGAACACTCAGCTGGCTACCCTTAACTCCATAACCAACTCCTCCATGCGCCTTCTTTCTTACGCGGCTGATGGAGCGAGTAGGGCCGCAGGGACAGGTGTGGCCTTACGTAGGCATGCCTGGATGCGGCTATGCAATTTTGCGGACCCCTTCAAGACGTCTTTCACTAACTCCCCGTTTGATGGATCATCTCTCTTTGGTCCTCAAGTGAAAGAAACCTTGACTAGGTGCGAAACTGATGGCAAGACCCTTTCTGCTGTCGGAGTCCGTTTTTCTACTCCTTCTAGACCTTACCCCAAAGGCCAGAAAGGTGGAAAGATGTGGTTCCGTAAACAATCTCAAGGGACTTCGCCTGGCGCACAGAGTCGTTCCCGCCAGAGGCAGAGGGGAATAACAATGGTAGGCGATCGCCCTAGGGGCAGGGGTCCGCAGAACCAGGGCAATCGGGAAGCCTTCTCTGACAAGCCCTTTCAGCATCCCTGAGGTGTTGCCCGACTGCCCACCTTCGGAGGCAGTCGGGGAAGATTGTCACTGTACCCAGAAGCCTGGCTATCCCTGACTCAAGACAAATGGGTACAGTCCGTCATTTCCGAAGGCTATTCTATCCCCTTTGTTAGCATTCCAAACCAATCAAAAATCCCTTCCAGATGTTCCACCGCTCAAAGGGATCTAGCGGTTTTGGAAATTTCAAAACTGCTTGCAAAAGAGCAATTCAGCCAGTTCCAGCAGACCAGCAAGGATCCGGAATCTACTCAAGGTTCTTTTTAGTTCCAAAGAAAACAGGGGACTGGAGACCAATTTTGGATCTCAGTATCTTGAACAGATCAGTCAAGAAAACAAGATTTCGGATGGTCACGCTGCAATCCATCCTTCCCCTTTTGGGCAAAGGAAACTGGATGTGCCCTATAGACCTTCAGGATGCGTACTATCACATAAAAATGAACATGCGCTCCAGGAGATTGCTCCGCTTCAGGCTGGGAACCAGTCATTTTCAGTTCAGGGCCCTGCCCTTTGGTCTCACCACTGCCCCGGGTGTTTACCAAATGCATGGCAGTGGTAGCTTCTCACCTGAGACGACAAGGATTCCAGGTGTTTCCATATTTGGACGACTGGCTCCTCACAGCTCCCACCAAGCATCTCCTTCTGGTGGCCAGAGATTACACCTTTCGCATTTGTCAAAAGTTAGGCATTTCAATAAATTGCGAAAAGTCTGTTTTGTCGCCTTGTCGCTATTACTTTCATAGGCAAATCTGGACACAGTGGACATGTCTGCGAGACTAACACATCAGAGAATAGCAGACATTCACAAACTGGTCTCACTCCTTTTCAACAACAACAGAATCAAAGCCAGGTTAGTTCTGAAGGTGTTGGGAATTATGGCGGCGGCCATACCTCTGCTTCCGTTAGCCAGATTCCACATGCGGATCCTTCAATGGATGCTCTTCACACAATGGTCATACCAGCAACTTCCAATGTCTCACACCATTATGATCACGCAGGCGTGCAGAAATCATCTCATGTGGTGGATGTCTTCCCCTCAGCTCTTGTTGGGAAGACCCTTTGTTCCACCCCCTCCGGTTGCTACTCTGACAACGGATGCCTCCCTGATCGGGTGGGGGCATTATCAGGGCAGGACGGTCCAGGGCACATGGCAACCAAGCGAATGCCACTTGCACATAAATGTTCTAGAGATGAGAGCAGTGCTTTTAGCGTTGCAAGCCCTTCAAGACTCTCTTCCCTTGGGAGCGATTGCAATCAGACAGACAATATGTCTGTAGTGTGGTACATCAACAAACAAGGCGGAACCAGGTCATACCCCCTGTGTCGAGAAGCACTCAGACTGTGGCAATGGGCGATTTCTTCTCAGCGATTTCTGATAGCAACGCACATCCCGGGAAGTCCAATCAAATTGCGGACAAGTTGAGCAGAGCTATTCTCATGCCTCACGAGTGGTCTCTGAAAGACTCTGTTGTGAGAGAAATTTTCCTCAAGTGGGGTCAGCCTTGCTGCGATCTTTTTGCTACTCCCCAAAACAGCAAGTGCAGAGAATTTTTCACTCTATTCCCTTTACCAGGCCAACCCAGCAGAGGCGCTCTCGTCCAAGTTTGGCCCGGGGACTTCTGTATGCATTTCCTCCTTCCCACTAATCTCTCAAGTGATACAGAAAGCTATCGTTCAGAAGGCCTCATTGATCCTCATTGCTCCTTACTGGCCTCGACAGGTGTGGTTCCCCTTTCTACATCAATTTCTATTGGAGCGACCGTGGCATCTGGACCTAGTTCCAGATCTTTTGATCCATCAGTCGGGTCAGTTACATCGCTCCCTCCCTCTCTGAACCTCACTGCTTGGTTCCTCCAGTTCCAACCTTAGCCAGGCTTCCTCAATTATCTCACTCCGTTCGAGATATTTTGATAGCTTCCCATAAATCTTCCACTCGGAAGATTTATTTGAGTAAGTGGAAACGCTTCACATATTGGGCTCAAGGAAGGGACATAGATCCTTTCACTGCTTCCATCCAAATAGTCCTTGATTTTCTAGCTGAACTCTTCCATGCAGGTTCATCTCCCTCTACTCTTAAAGTTCAATTGGCAGCTATTTCTAACTTTCATGTTGGTATTTCTGAATCTGCCTTAATGTCCCACAAACTTTGCAAAGCCTTTTTGAAAGGAGTTTTTCTTCTCAGACCTCCTATAAGAAATCCTCCTTCTCCTTGGGACCTAAATTTAGTTCTTACTTCTTTGATTCTTCCTCCTTTCGAACCTGCAGCCTCCTGTTCTTTAAAATTGCTATCATGGAAGACTCTCTTTCTGGTAGCTATTACTTCAGCTAGAAGAGTTTCAGAACTTCAAGCACTCAGCTGTCGACCTCCTTATATATTGTTTCATAAGGACAGGGTATCCTTACGAACGAACCCGTCCTTTTTGCCTAAGGTAGTCTCGACATCAAATCTAAATCAAAGCATTGACCTCCCTGTCTTTTTTCCAGAATATTCCAATAGGTCTGAACAAAAATTACACTGGCTAGATGTTCATCGTCAGTTGAGGTACTATTTGGATAGAACAAAACAATTCAGAAAATCTGACCAGGTGTTTGTCTCCTATGCAGAAGGCAGAAAGGGACTTTCAGTTTCAAAGGTATCATTATCTAGATGGCTAACATCTCTGATTTCCCTTGTATATGAAATTAGACACCAAAAGCTGCCTAATAAACCTAAGGCCCCATTCCACCAGAGCTTTGGCTACTTCTTTAGCCTTCCAAGACAGACTGCCTATTGACACCATTTGTGCAGCGGCTACTTGGGCTACTCCTCACACTTTCATTTCTCATTATAAGTTGGATTTAGCTTCTAGGCATAGAGCTAACTTTGGTTCCACTGTTCTCAGGAGTCTGTTCCGTTAGGCCACCCGGGACAAGGTGCTAGGGACGTGGTCCCATCCAGCAAGAATGAAGGCGAGATAGACAACTTAACATATAGAAGTTATGTTCTTACCATAACGTTCCATGTTAGTTGTCTTCTTCTCGCCTTCTTCTTAAGGCCCCACCCTCCTGCCCCTGGCCTGGACAGACCTAGAGGAGTTGTGATTGTGACCTCTCTTTCTACCACCTCTGTACTTAGGTATATGCTCTGCTGTGCATATTTCCTGGATCAGGATGTAGGTCACCCTTCTTTTTTCCCTTATTTATAGAGGTGGACTTTGTTACTAATTATTCTATTACTACTATAGGCTGGGCCTAGCTTACAAACGAGATCTGAGGTAACTCACGCCTAGCATTGTGGGATATAAGGGGAGCCTCGAGCCGGTGGAACCAACTCTCGAGCTTTTAGAGTGGCCGAGTCGGAGCCGAGGTCGGCTCCGAACCCATCCAGCAAGAAGAAGGCGAGAAGAAGACAACTAACATGGAACGTTATGGTAAGAACATAACTTCTATTTTGTTACTGTAGCACTCTTTGTAGTGTTGCACTTCCTGTTGATGTAACTGAAGTACCTTGCTGCTGGTTGAATGATTATTGTCTTCTTGTGGTATTGTTTTAAATGTTTCTTTTATTTCTGAGTTGCTGATTAGGTTGAAGTTGAGTTCCACATTTTCTTTTGTTTAGATTTACTCTGTAGTAATGGTGCTCATTTTCTGTGGGTGTTTCCTCATTATGTTAGGTATTCTGCTGTTCTTTTTCATGAGACTGTACTGATTTAGGACTAGGGTGTTACAGTTAGTATATTATTATTTTGTGTTTCTTTACTTTTTTAGCTACCAAAATGTAGGTTTTGTTTGATTTGTAGGCCCGCATGGAATTACAGGTATTATGTATTGATTTGGGAAGATGGATATTTCAGTGTGCCCTGTTTGTTATGAAACTCTGTTATGACAAGACTGTTTGCTCATGCTGTTAAACAGTTTATAAGAGCTATTGATATGTATATAATTAATTGTAGTGCAGTGGTGCAATGTTTGTTTGTCAAGAGAGGCGCTGTAGTAAATTTTGGCTCCAGTAAGCAGAAATGGTCTCTTTCGGCTTTTCCTAGTTAGGGGTTGCCACAGTGGATCACTAGTCCGCAGATTGATTGGCAGTGGAGTTTTTACAGCGTCAAGTTGCCAGCCCGACAGAAGGTACATGCGCGCGTGTGCACACACTCACACCTGCATGTCTTTTAAAACTTACTCGACCACAGGGAGGAGGGATCCAGACTTCGCACCCAGCCGAGAATCGAACCAGAGAACCTCTTGCTGTGAAGCAACAATGCTAACTGCTGCACCACCTCCAATAAGAATGAAAAAAGAGACCACCTGGAACAACTTGGAGAAGCAAGGCATATTTGTAAAACAATAAATTTTTTTTAAAACTTCTTCAGGTTGTATTTCAAAACTGGAAGCTTTATGTGAAAAAGCAGTTGTTTTACAAATTTACATGGTTCCTTTTTTCATTTTTATTTGCATTTCTGCTCATCAGAGCCAAGGAAGGGTGCATTTTTTTTTTTTTTAATTGTGTGGCATGTGAACTGTTGCAAGCAGCAGTAATTATTTCTGTACTGGCTATCATGTAAACAAAGAAAACAAAGAAAATTAAGTATCATATTTTGTATCTGAGGGATAGTAATTGTGCAAGTCAGTCTGTGAGGTGTTTTTAACCCTAGCCATGCTTGTAAAGTGTCTGACACCAGATGTTCAGAATTGCTGGGATTTAACTGACGTAATAATTACGCTACTGAATTAGTAGGTTGACGACCCCATGCAGTGTTTTTAAAAGTATCTAGTATCATGCGGATGTATTTAGAAATACCAAAAGTTTTTTATTGGTAATGTTAGATTTACAACGAGCACGCTGATTGAATTCTCCAATCAGCATGCACTTTTTGAATTTTAAAATTGTAATTAACAGGTTTTATATGTCAGCCACCATAGTGCGAGTGAGCACATTAATTTATCTGCTGTTATATTGTAATTCATGGGAAAGGACAATCACAAAATTGTGAATTTTCAGTATTAACCATATTTTTAACTGTTTATTTGGGCAAATACGTACTTGGAGGGATTATCCTTAAACATTGTTCTTAGGCCAGGCACTTATTTACTTCATAGTATGATAACACCACCTGCTGTGGAGACTTGCAATGATACATATTATATACTATATATTACATAAGAAAAACTTCAAAAACTAAAAAAAAAACTAAGGATGCTTTACAGAGACCAACATTTTCTCACCAATGCAGTTAAAGTTCCACCTGCCACTCGTTACCTTCTCCCCATTCTTCTTTATTGCACTCCCATACTTTCTAACTTCCAGCTTTAACAAAAATTAAAACTTGAACACTGCTGCAACAAAGTTGTTACATTTGCAGCAAATACCACTTTCAGAACCCACCACTATACAGCACTAAAAAGCCTAAATTGTTTAGAGCTGCCTCATAAACTAACATATACACAGCTTCATACTACCTATAAAGTTATCCAGTATCCGTCTGCCTCTTCAGCACTAAAAAACATTCTACACAACTTTGTTCCCAGTCGATCATTGCAATCCACTGACCCAAAGCTCCTTTGTCAACAAACCTAGCAAATCTGCTGGGCATGGTCTGTGTTCTTACAAGATTGCTAGGTCCTGGAACTCCTTACTTGTATCCACCAGGTCAATACCCTCCCCTCCCATCTTTCAAAACCACTCTCAAAGACTTCATAGCTGAAAGCTGTCTCTGTTCTTGCTCAAAACCAGGATAAAGTATCCCTAAATGGTGAACAAGTACCTTTTCATTCCTTAGACTCCCTTACTGTCCCTTCTTGACTGACTTCCTTACTTCTATCAAATTCTCTTCCCTGACCTTCTAACTAAATATGCCATAAGCCAGTTTTTTTAAATCTTATTCATATTGCAGTTCCTGTTTGTATTAGACTAACTTACCTTTTAATTTCTCTACAAGCTGTGTAAAATTTCTCTCAGTATTAAGTGACTTTCATATAATTTGTATCCATTCTTAGCCAGTGTTTTTATATTGTATAATTTATTTAAACTGCAGATTATTTTGTTTAATTTTTCAAGATTGTAAAATTATTGATGTTCTTCGTGTTTCACTGTTGCAGTCATTACATTTGGGTAATCCTGCTGGCAGTTTGCCCTCAGCCGGCCTGAATTCCAAAGTCTTGGGTCCTGCGTCGGCTGCTGTCGCCCCTTCCCTGACGTCAGGTCGTCAGGGGTATAAAAGAAGCAGCCGACGCCATTTTCTAAAGTCTTTCTTGCCACGCAGTGCCTGAAGCAGTTTGCTAGTGCTGGTTGGCCGACTCCTGAGATTTTCGTGTTCGAGTTTCAGATCCGAAGTCTTCAATAAAGCTAAGTACCCCGTTGGGGAAACTTTTTTCTTGCTCCAGACCGATGTCAGAAAAAGTTAATAATTGCATTTCTTGTGGAAAGCAAATATCTTATAAGGACTTACATTCTTACTGTATTCCTTGCCTAGGCCCTGATCACAATGTTACTGGTTGTCGGTTTTGTGCTAGATTTAACCAACTATTAAGCGTCTGTATGATTTTGCTTTAAACTTTTTTGGACGTCGGTTTAATTATGCTAAAATGTCGTCAGATAGCCATCCGACTACCAGAGTAGTTCACAAAAAACGCAAAGAAAAGGATAGAGATAAACAACCGAGGCCCAAAACCAACGACGAAGCTTCTCCTAAGCCAGTCGCCGGTTCTCAGTGAGGCGCTTTCGCAGCCCCTGACACCCGCTACTTTAGAGTCGCAGGCCGCTACCGACTCACACGTGGAGTTGGCTATGCCGCTGGATACTCAAGGTATTGGAGCCTCAAACGCTAATCCCTCAAATGGGTCCGGAGCCGCTGAGCAGGCACCTGCTTCTGAGGGTGTATTCAGACCTAAACATCTTTACATTAAAACGACTTCAGCTTCAAAGACTAAAGCACCTTCTAAAGCAAAGAAACAAGCTCAAGAGCCACGTGGACAGGCTTCTATGCCCAAAAAACAGATGTTCAAAATGGCCGAAGACTTGATTGATTACCTTGATCAGGGGTTCCCATCCCCGTCCTGATAAGAGGCCTAGGCAAGAGACTGACTATGAATCTTCAGATCAGGTTTCTATTTCTTCTGATTCCTCTTCTGATCAGGAATATTCTCTTCCCCCCTATGAGGATTCTGATGCTGAAGAATCTATACCTTCGGCATCCCCTCCTGAGGACTATTCTTTTGGGGAAACCTTGCATACCATGAGGGAGCATTTCCACTGGGAGAGCCAAGATTTTTCAGAATCTAAAAAGAGTCTCAGGCATTTCCTTTTACTACCTCAGCACAGGCCTCTAGCCATTCCACCTGTGTTAGACATTGTAGATGATGTGTTTTCAGAGTCTAGTCTGACCCCTGACTCCTTACCCCTGGCTCCTGTTAAGCCTGACTGATATTACAGGGTTCCTGACTCTCTTAAATTTCTTTTTTAAAAACCCTGCTGCTGACCCAGAAACTATTTCACAGTGTCCAAAGGGAGTTAAGGCTTCCACTGCAAAAAACCCAACCCCTGTCAGATGTTCATCGTGCATACAGCTGCAGTAATCACAGATGGGTTTTCAGCCGTCAGGCGGTCCCTCGGTCGGCCGAATTCCAAAGTCTTGGTCCGGCGTCGGTTGTCGTCGCTTACTCTTCTGACGTCAGGAAGGCCAGAGTATATAAGACACAGCCGACGCCATGTTCTTCAGTCTTTTTTGCCGCGCGGTGCCCGAAGCAGAAGCAGTTCGCAAGTGCCAGTCGGCCAGCTCCTGAATTACGAAAATAATTGGAACCGAAGTCTTCATTAAAGCTAAGTACCCCGTTGGGGAACCTTTTCTTGCCTCAGACCGATGTCAGAAAAAGTTAATAATTGTATTTCTTGTGGGAAGCAAATACCGCATAAGGATTTCCATTCCCTTTGCATACCTTGTTTGGGCCCAGACCACGACGTCTCGGGCTGTCGCTTTTGCGCTACCTTCAATAAACGCACTATCAAGCGTCAGGCGGAGTTCGCCCAACACTACTTTGGTAAAGCTTTTGACTATAAAATGTCGTCGGACACTCCGACTACCGTTTTGTCCAAAAAACGCAAGGAAAAGGACCGACCCGCGAGGCCCTCGGTCCCCGCCGACACCACAACAGGCTACACGTGGTCCGGTACTCAGCGAGACGCCTTTGCAGTCCCTGACTACCGACGACACTCCTTTGGCGGTGTCCTCTGTACCCGAGACCGCTGGGTCCTCGGCCCTTTCCCAGACTACAACCGAAGCCCCTGCTAATGTCGAGCCTACTAATGTGGACAGGTCCACTTCCACACATGGTGTATTTAGGCCCTCATCTGCTTTTTCAATTACGGCCTTTACCAAATCCAAAACAGCCAGGCATCCCACAAGGTCTGTTCCACAGGGCCCATCTCCTGGACACATGCCTAAGAAACAGATGCTTAAAATGGCTGAGGATCTAATTACTCTTATCAGAGGTTCTCAGCCCCCTCCTGACAAGAGACCCAGAGAGGAGGAAGAATCTCACTCATCTGATCAGGGGTCCATTTTATCAGAACATTCTGATGCAGAGGAACAATCTTACTCCCCTTTTGAGGATTCGGATGCAGAACAGTCCATCCCTTCTGTATCCCCTCCTGAGGATTTTTCCTTTGGGGAAACCTTGCACACCTTGAGGGAACACTTCCATTGGGAAGGCCAAGACTTTTCAGATTCCAAGAAAAGGCTTAGGGAATTTCTTTGGTTACCTCAGCACAGGCCTCTGGCTATACCCCCTGTTTTGGATGTACTAGATGATGTCTACTCGGAGGCTTGCCTTAACCCTGATTCTCTGCCTCCTGCACCAGTAAAACCTGATAGGTATTATAGAGTACCCAGTTCTCACCAATTTCTCTACAAAGGCCATAATGCTGACCCTGAAACCATTTCACAAGGCCCCAAGGGATTAAAGGCCTCCACTGCCAAGAATCCACTTCCTGCAGAAAGGGAATCCAGATCTCTAGAAAGGTGGGGTAAAAAGGTATATACCTCGGCCACCCTAGCCATGAGGGCCTTAAACTGTCAGTTTCATATGATTAAATATCAACAGTACCTGTTATCACAATTAAGGAACAAAATGTCTCAACCTGAACAACCAGATTTAAAAGAGTTACAGGATATGATGCATAGTGCGGAGCAAGTGGGTAAACACACCTTGCAATGTGGTTATGATGCCCTAGAGGCTTCCAGTAGAGCGGCTGCTACAGGATCAGTCATTCGCAGACATGCCTGGCTTAGGGAACAAAATTTGCCTGATCATGTGAAAGCTAAACTTCTTGATGCTCCTTTACAAAAGGATGTATTATTTGGTACTAATGCTGAGGAGATACTACGGAAAATGGAAGAAAAAGCCAAATCTATGCAAACTGTCAAAGCTTTATTACAGGTCCAACCACCACATTTTAGCAGAAATTGGCCTTCAAAAAACTGGTCCTTTCCAGCCACTGACAAGCCCCAAAGAGGTAGATACAGACGCACAAGGGGCAGAGGGCAATCACAAGGATCATATAGAGGCAGACAATGGCAATCTACAGCACCAAGAGGTGGTGAAGACAGTACACAACAATACAGGAAGCAAACCCAATGACTCCCTCATTTCCATGCCAAGCAAGTCTCAGCTGGCAGCACCTTTGGGAGGAAAACTAGCATTATTTGCAAGCAATTGGCATATTGTCACAACATACAAATGGATACTGGACATTATAAACAGAGGCTACAAATTTCAATTTCACACTCTTCCAAAAATGAGAGGCATGCCAAACCTGCCACAAAATCAAAGGGCAGAGGCAAAATTACAAATTTCAAAGCTCCTAAACATGAGAGCTATACAAAAGGTACCTACGCTCCAACAAGGTCAAGGTTTTTATTCAAGACTTTTTCTGGTACCAAGAAAAGGAACCGACTGGAGACCCATTCTGGACTTATCCATTCTAAACACATTTCTACTCGTGCCAAAATTCAAGATGCTCACATTACAGCAACTTCTTCCCATGCTGGGCAAGGAGTTTTGGCTGGTAACATTGGACCTCAAGGAGGCATACCTGCATGTCCCAATCAGACAAAGCTGCAGAAGATACCTCAGATTTCTTGCAGGTTCAATCCACTATCAATTCTCTGCATTGCCCTTTGGCTTATCTACTGCGCCCAGAGTATCCACAAAGTGCCTGGCATCAGTGATTGCCTACTGCAGACTTCAAGGGGTACAAATTTACCCTTATCTGGACGACTGCCTGATCCAAGCGGACAGCAAACACATACTACTGGAACATCTGGCATATGTGACACGGTTACTGCTTTCTCTGGGATATACCATCAACAAGGAGAAATCAAGGCTAACACCTTGTCAGAAAATAACCTTCCTGGGTGCCAGCTTGGACACAAACACCCAGATGGCATATCTTATGCCAGAAAAACAAGGGCAACTATCTCAGTACTTCCAAACACTAGCAAAAAGTACCAGGCTTACTCCAAGGAAAATCCTGCAGGCTCTGGGATTCATGGCATCTTGCATTCTTCTAATCCCATGTGCAAAGCTGCATATGAGGAAACTTCAATGGTACCTAAAAAATCTATGGTCTCAACACAGTCACAGTTTGGAAGCAATTATACCAATAATTCCATGCTTACAAAAAGAATTTCTATGGTGGGCCCAAGCATGTCAAGTAAATGCAGGCCTTCCATTCTGCAAGCCTCAAGCAAAACAAGTCATAACCACAGACGCCTCAGACTACGCCTGGGGGGCGCACATGAAGGACAAGTGCATTCAGGGCAGATGGTCCCAAAAGGAAAAGCACCTGCACATCAATCAAAAAGAAATGCTGGCAGTAATAAATGCAATCACAGCTTTCAAGGACTTCCTGCATCCAGGGCAATTGCTGATAAGAACAGACAACACCACAGTAATGTACATAAACAAACAAGGAGGAACACATTCATTCCCCTTGTGCAGACTAGCCATGACTCTTTGGAACTTGGCTCTGGAAAGACAAATCGAACTTCAAGCACAGTACGTGCCAGGCCTGGAAAACACACTGGCAGACACTCTAAGCAGAAATATGACAGATCCACACGAATGGAAGTTACATCCTCTGGTGTTTACAGAGATAATCCAAGCGTGGGGGAGGCCAGACATAGATCTTTTTGCCTCCCACAGGAACCATCAAATGAAAAAGTTTTGTTCAAGAACCTTCCATCCAAAGGCCTGGAAAGTGGACACCCTTTCATTCTGTTGGACAGCATGGACAGTTTATGCATTCCCACCTCTGCCTCTTCTGCCCAAGGTACTTTTGAAAGCAAGAACAGACAAACCGAGGATGATACTGATTGCTCCAGATTGGCCAAGGCAACACTGGTATCCACTCCTGAGGAGCTTGACGCATACCCCTCCCTGGTCCCTGCCTCTAATACCTCTTCTGCTGACTCAGAACAACTACAAAACTCTTCACAGTCAGCTGAAAACACTCAACCTCACTGCATGGAAAATTCCTTAACACCACAACAGACCCTACTCTCCAAGGAGGTGCAGGATGTCATTTTGGAGGCCAGAAGACCATCTACTAGAAAAGCTTACTCCGCAAAATGGAAGCGGTTTTGCTGTTGGAATGAGAAGAGGCCAGGACCCTAGAAAATTGAACTTGCCTCAGGTTTTACAGTACCTAGCTGAACTACTGAACAGTGGGCTCTCATTTTCTTCCATAAAAATTCATGCCTCAGCCATTTCTGCAGAATTCAACACGGATCCTCCTTTATTCTCTCACCCACTATTACGACAGTTCCTCAGAGGGTCTAAGAATATAAGACCTCCAAGGAAGCAACCAATACCAGCCTGGGACCTTAATTACATGCTAGAAAAATTAACATTGCCTCCTTTTGAACCTGCTGCCTCAACAGATTTGCAATATTTGTCCTGGAAAACTGCTTTCCTTCTGGCCATCACTTCAGCTCGTAGGGTTTCTGAACTACAGGCCCTCATGACGGTGCAGCCCTTCCTCATCTTCCATCAGGACAGGGTTTCCCTTCGTACCAACCCATCTTTTATGCCAAAAGTGGTATCCCGGGTAGCCTTAAATCAAGCCATACACCTGCCTACCTTTTATCCTAACCCTCAAAACAAAGGGGAAAGGCTGCTACACTCTTTAGACATCCATAGGCAGCTATGTTATTATTTGGACAGAACAAAGTCCTTCAGGAAATCAGAACAACTTTTTGTGTCCTATGCCGTAGGGGCTCAAGGGAAACCAGTGACAAAACAGACCATTTCCAAGTGGATTGGCCACTGCATACAGTTTTGTTATTCCTATCATGGGAAATCTGTCCCTACTGGTATCAGATCTCACTCCACCAGGGCCACAGCCACCTCTACAGCCTTCCTTAGAGGTGTTCCTACTAAAGATATTTTGGAGGCAGCCACTTGGAGTTCTGTACATACCTTCACAAAACACTACCACCTGCCCTTATATTCCAGAACAAGAGCAGGCTTTGCCACTGCTGTTTTGCAGGGCATTCTGGCTCAACCCAGTTCCTCCTAGTACCTACCACCCTATGCATAGCTTTGGGATTCTACCCATCTGTGATTACTGCAGCTGTATGCACGATGAACATAGTACAGTTTTGTACCTACCATAAATGTAGATGTTCGAGTGCTAATACAGCTGCAGTACAGGTTTCCCTCCCTCCTTCCCCACTTGGTAAAGGCATGGGGCCTAACAACCTCTTCATACCACTTGACTAGGTTATCCTGCTATGTTTTATTTGCTTACTTACACTGTTTTTGCATTACATTGCATTGCATGCATATGTAGATAAGCCTTATTTTTGTATTGCCTTCCTTTTGGGGGCACCTGACATCTGGGGCAAGAAAGACTGAAGAACATGGCGTCGGCTGTGTCTTGTATACTCTGGCCTTCCTGACGTCAGAAGAGTAAGCGACGACAACCGACGCCGGACCAAGACTTTGGAATTCGGCCGACCGAGGGACCGCCTGACGGCTGAAAACCCATCTGTGATTACTGCAGCTGTATTAGCACTCGAACATCTACATTTATGGTAGGTACAAAACTGTACTTTTCATATGCTCAAATATCAGCAACATGTCATGGGATTACTTAAACAGAAAATGTTGTTTAACTCTGAATGTGCAGAAAACAAGGAAATGCAGGATTTATTGCATGCAGCTGAACAAGTTGGAAAGCATACTTTGCAATGTGGGTTTGATTCTTTGGAGGCCTCCTGCAGGGCTGCTGTTGCGCGTTCTGTAATTAGGAGGCATGCTTGGCTAAAGGTACAAAATCTGCCTGATCATGTTAGTTAAATTAGTAGATGCACCTTTACAGCATGGTACGTTGTTTGGTGTTAAGGCAGAAGAGGTGTTAAAGAAAATGGAGGACAAAGCTAAATCTATGCAAACTGTTAAAAGATTTTTCACAAGTACAGCCACCTAGGTTTAGTAGACACTGGCCTACAAAAAATTGGTCCTTTCCTGTGTCAGACAGACCTCAAAAGGGGCAGATCCAGATGCCCTAGGGGCAGATCCCAGGCGCAAGGTTCATATAGGTCAAAGCAATGAGGTGCTTCTACCTCTAAAGTTGGAGAAGACAAATCACAGACATACAGGAAACAGTCCCAATGACTTCCCCCTGCCTGCACCAAGCACTTGTCTACTGGCAGCACCCTTAGGGGAAAAATTAGCGCTTTTTTCTCAAAATTGGCACATTATAACGCAGGACAAGTGGGTTCTAAATATAGTGTCAAAAGGCTACAAGTTCCACTTCCATGCTCTGCCAAAGGCAAACGGCTGGGCAGATTTGCCAAAAAAATCAATGGGCAGAGGCACAAAAACAAGTCTCATCCCTCATGGATATGGGGGCCATTCAACAAGTACCAGAGCAAGAGCAGGGACAAGGATTTTACTCAAGACTGTTCCTGGTACCCAGAAAGGACAAGGCCTGGAGGCTGATACTAGACCTATCTATTCTGAACACATTCCTGGATATTCCAAAATTCAAAATGTTGACTTTGCAGCAGCTTCTGCCCATGTCGGGCAAGAATGCTGGGCTTGTGACTTTAGACCTAAAAGAGGCATACCTGCATGTTGCAGTCAGACAATCATGCATAAGATACCTCAGATTCAAGGCTGGTTCAAGGCATTACCAATTCTCTGCACTGCCCTTTGGCTTATCTACTGCACCCAGAGTCTTTACAAAGTGCCTGGCACCAGTAATTGCATTCTGCAGACAGAGGAATACAAATATATCCTTATTTGGACGACTGTCTCATTCAAGCAGAGAACAAGGACATTCTTCTTCAACATCTGGCGTTTGTGAAAAGACTTCTAACATGCCTAGGGTACACAGTCAACAAAAAGAAATCAAAACTAGTACCCTCTCAAGAGATAATATTCCTGGGTGCAAGCTTAAATACAACTGCCCAGATGGCTTATCTCACACCAGACAAAGGCAACTGACTACCTTTTTCAAAATGTTGGCAACAAAGTCCCAGTTATCTGCAAGAAAAATTCTGCAGGCTTTGGGCTTCATGGCATCCTGCATCTTACTAATTCCATATGCAAGACTGCATATGAGGAAACTTCAGTGGTACCTAAAAAGTGTTTGGACTCAACATTGCCACAGCCTGGAAACAGTCATTACTCTCATTCCCTGCCTGCAACAGGAGTTTTGATGGTGGGCAAAGGCTTGTCACCAGAACAAGGGACCAGGCAGACACTAACAACGGATGCATCAGATTATGCCTGGGGGGCCCACATGGCAGGAAGAGTCATTCAGGGAACATGGTCCTCAAACCAAATGCATCTTCATATCAATCTAAAAGAGATGCTAGCTGTTCAAAATGCCCTGACAGCCTTCAAGGACCTACTTCATCCAGGACAACTACTGATAAAGACAGTCAACACCACGGTTATGTGGTATGTAAACAAGCAGGGGGGCACACATTCTTACCCCCTTTGCAGACTAGCCATGACCTTGTGGGAAACAGCTTTGACTTTCCAAATACATCTGCAGGCACAATTCCTGCCAGGAAAGGAAAATACTCTGGCAGACGAACTAAGCAGAAACCTCATGGATCCCCACGAGTGGAATCTGGATTCGCAAGTCTTCAGCATGATAACAAGGAAATGGGGATGCCCGGACATTGATCTTTCTGCCTCCCCTCACAATTGCCAACTAAAAAGATTCTGCACAAGGACTTAACACGCACAAGCATGGAAAGTGGAAGCCCTGTCTTTCAGCTGGGAAAACCTATCAGTATATGCCTTTTCCCCCAATGCCTCTCCTCCCCAAGGTACTCCTAAAGGTCAGGCAGGAGAAGCCAAAGATGATACTGATTGCCCCAGACTGGCCATGCCAGTACTGGTATCCAATCCTAAGGAACTTGTCATTATACCCAGCTTGGACTTTGCCTCAAATACTTAGTCTACTGACCCAGCAAAACAATCAGATCCTGCACAGCCAACTCAGGACATTAAACTTGGTAGCATGGCGGACAATGTAATCACACAAACATCCCTCAGTAAAGCTGTGATGGATGTCATTCTGGAAGCCAGAAGGCCTAGTACTAGAAAGTCTTATGCTGGAAAATGGAAGAGATTCTGTGCTTGGAACCAGGCACAAGGAACTGATACAACTGTTCCAAACGTTCCTCAGATTTTGCAATACTTAACTGAGATGCTGGACAAAGGCCTATCGTTTTCATCAATTAAAATTCATGCCTCTGCCATTTTGGCTCATTACAATACAGAGCCACCACTTTTTTCTCATCCTTTATTAAAGCAGTACCTCAGAGGAGCCAAGAATTTAAGTCCTCCACGGAGATTACCAGTACCTGCCTGGGACCTCAACTATGTCTTGGAAAAGCTCACCCTGCCTCCTTCTGAGCCAGCTGCTACTGCTGATATAACGTTTTTATCTTGGAAAACAGCTCTGCTCCTAGCAATTACTTCAGCAAGACGAGTTTCAGAGCTACAGGCGCTCATGGCTGTGGAGCCTTTTATCATTTTTCACCCAGACAGGGTCTCCCTGAGGACAAATCCAACATTTATGCCTAAAGTGGTGTCCAGTGTGGCTCTAAACCAAACTATTCATCTGCCAACTTTTTACCCAAAACCGCAGAACAAGGGGAAGAGAATTCTGAATTCTTTGGACGTACACAGACAGCTTAGATTCTACTTGGACAGAACCAAAGATGTTATGTAGTCCTATCTCGCCTACATTCTTCACCTGTGGGTTCGGAGCCAAATATCGGTCGAATTTCCCGGTATCCGGAAGCCTGGGTCAACATCACCCAGGACCGATGGGTATTAGGGATAATCGCCGGAGGTTACACCATCCCATTCTACTCCGCACCCTCTCCCGTCAAACGGATCCCAGACGTTCCACCCAAAGGGATCAAACAGCATCAGAGGTTTCTCAGCTGCTAGAAAAAGGAGTCATCCAACCAGTCCCCCCAGACCAGATCAGATTAGGGACTTACTCAAGATTCTTTTTGGTGCCGAAAAGAACGGGGGACCCGAGACCCATTTTGGATCTCAGTCAACTCAATCATTCTTCCTCTTACTTATTGAGGTCGCTCACTCCATCTCCCTCTGGAGATCGCAGGTAGTCGACTCATAAGAAAGTGAAAATTACTACTTCAGCTCTGCCACCTGTGACCCTTTCAGCTCCAGGCACGGAACCACCCCAGTTGATTCTTGCTTCAGCCATGTCCTCCTTATCGACATTTGCACCGGAGTTCCAGGTGCAGACACTTTCGGCACCAACATGCTCTTCGGTGCAGTCCTTTTCGCCACCGTCATTGTTACTGCTGCAGACACCTTCCTCGACGGCACCGTACCCATCAGTGCAGACACTTGCCTTTACGGTGCAGACACCTTCGACTTCTGTGGCGCTGCCTTCGTTGGGGCAGACTACTTCGACACCATTTTCCTTGGTGCAGACATCCTTGGTTCCGGGCTGTGCACCACTCGAATTAGCAAGGACCAAGTACTCTCCTTCTTTGGATCTGTTCATTGGTAGCCAATATAGCCCTTTTCTAGAAAGGCCAGAATCACCTTCAGGTTTCTCTGAGGTCGACCAGGAGCCTCTCTGAACAAGATGTGTTGTGGCTTGTTGACCAGTTGCTTATGGCCAGGGGTCTCTCTAAACCTATGTTCCCTCCTTCAGGTGAACGTATTTCTCCTCAAACTCCAACATGCACTCCTCTGATTTCCACCCAAGTATCGAAGCCCATTCCTCCTACAGCAGCTTCCCTCCCTCCGACCCCAGTAGTGGATCTCACTTTGGAGCCGGAGTCATCCTTGTGGCCCTCGCTGCACTGGGCATCGGTCTCTTCTCAGGCTAGTGGCTGTGCCGTTGGGGGGGGGGCATTCTTGGTTCCATGCCGATTTTTTTTCTATGGCACCCTCCAGGAATCCTCTCTCTCTCATGCTTCACAGTCCTCTTGAGACTCCTTGTCTGGGGTCGAATCGTCAGAGCGGGGTGTGATCCCAATTCCAAGGTTGTCATGCTCTGTTCCCGGGCTTCCACCCCTCTTTGGGCGGGCCAGCCTTCCAGGTCATGGAGAGGGTGCTTGCCTCTGCTGGCAAACCCCACATGTCAGTGCCCCCCCCCCCTCTGTGCCCCAACTCTCACAAGCAATGGTCTCGCCCCATCAGCCCCCATCAGCCGAAAGCCACGGTGACCACAGATGCCTCCCTGATGGGGTGGAGGGGGCTATGTCAGGGAAATTTGGTCCAAGGCACCTGGTTGGAGACAGAGGCCCTTTTGCATATCAATGTCCTGGAGCTGATGGCGGTGCTACTAGCGTTGCAAGCATTCCATTTTAACCTTCCGTCAGGGACTATTGCGATCCAATCAGACAACATGTCAGTGGTCTTGGTACATCAGCAAGCAAGGGGGCACCAGATATCTGTTATGCCGAGAGGCCTTAAGAATATGGCAATAGGCGATGGCTTCCAACTTCTTTCTAGTTGCAATGCACATTCCCGGGAGCTCCAAAGTGATAGCGGACAAGTTTAGCAGGTACATCCTACAACCTCACGAGTGTTCCCTCAACCCTGTGATGGCGGCAAAACATTTTGGCTGGGGCCAGCGTTGCTGCGACCTATTCACCTCCCCAACTAAATAGAAGTACAGCAACTATTATTCCCTGATCCCCCTTCGAGGACAGTCACCGAGAGATGCTCTAGTCCACGCTTGACCCTCGGGTCTACTTTATGCTTATCTTTCTCTCCCCCTCATCTCCCAATTTCTGAAGACAGCATGGCAGTTGAAAAGCAATGTGATCCTCATTGCTCCATATTGGTCTCGACAAGTCTGGTTCCCCTTCCCATGGCCTCACCTGCTAGATCGACTGTGGATCCCTCAATCCATACCCAAAGTTGATCTCCCATCCGCAGGGTCGTACTCATCCCAATCTAACAACCCTGAAACTGACAGCTTGGTTTCTCCACTTCCAGTGATTGCCAGGCAGGAAAACCTCTCCTCCCCAGTGAGCAATATTCTTATGGCATCTCATAAATCTTTTACCAGACTAATCTATCGCAATAAATGAAAAGGGTTTTCTCTATGGGCAGCAAATAAACAATTAGACCCCTTGCCAGCCCCCAGTTTCAGTGGATTTGGATTACTTATCACATCTTTTCCACTCTGGGTTGTCTGTCTCTACTATTCATGTGCATTTAGCTGCCATTTCAACTTTCTACATTGTTTTTTAGGATTCTTCACTCAAGTCACATAGACTGTGTAAAACTTTCTTGAAGGGGGTTCTTTGCCTAAAACCTCCCTTTAGAGAACCAGTACAACCTTGGGATTTGGCCTTGGTCCTGCAAGCCCTAACAGCTCCCCCCTTTGAACCTGCGTCTTCATGTGCTTTAAACTCTCTCGTGGAAAACTTTGTTTCTGATTACAATCACATCGGCCAGATGCTTGTCAGAACTTCAAGCCTTATGCATCAAACGTCCCTATCTTATCTTCCATAAGGATAGGGTATCACTGAGAATTCATTCTTCCTTTTTACTAAAAGTGGTGTCAGAGCGGTGTATTAACTAGTATATTGACCTTCCAGTATTTTTTTCCTAATTATTCTAATAAGGGAGAGTATTGCCTGCACTCTCTGTGTGTTCATAGGTAAATACGATTCTACCTGGACAGAAGTAAATTTACCCGTAAATCAGACCAACTTTTTCTGGCCTTTTCTGAGCCAAGACTAGGTCATCCTAGGTCATCCTGTCTCGAAAGTTGCATTGGCATCATGGTTGAGAGACTGCATTACCGTCATCTACAACAAGAACAATATCACATTGCCTCACAGAGTGAAAGCACATTTTACAAGGTCTATGGCAACTTCAGCAGCTTTCCATGCTAAGGCTTCCCTCAATGATATTTGCTCAGCTGCGACTTGAGCCAAACCTCATACCTTTATTCTTCATTACAAATTGGATTTGGCCTCCAGAGGTAGAGATTCTTTTGGATCCATGGTGCTCAGGAATGCCCTTCCATGAGGGACACCCAGGGATACAGGTAGCTGGGGACTCTGTCCCATCAGTAAGGAATGAACGACGATTAACAACATCAGATAAAGGAGTTATGTCTTACCATAACGTTCCAATTGTGTTGTTAATCTTCATTCATTCATTACTCCCCACCCTCCATCCCCCTCTGGAGGTTCCTGGTTGATCTCATATACTCCTTTATTGATGGTCTGTTATGACCAGAGGTAGCCTCTACTTTTGTGTATCAACTTGAAACTCAATGTTAGGTAACAGGGAGCAGAGCATTCTGGGGAGGACCTTGGCTCGAGAGTGTTTGGCTGACGTGAGCTTAGATATATGGTCAGTTCGGTTCCGAGGACGGAACTGATAACCCATCAGTAATGAATGAATGAAGATCAACCAACACAGATGGAACGTTATGGTAAGACATAACTTCTTTTTTTTCCTGCATCCTGAATATGGGTGGTGATAAAGGGACGATGTTGGGGTGGAAAGAGTGGGAGATGCTTGCAATGAGTCTCCACTGCATTTTATTAGCACTTGATCACTAATGAAACTGTCCTGCTGATTGATGTTGTGTAGTGTCAGAAATAACAGCATGAGTCATAGATGTCCTTCTATTCATATGTTGAAGTATTCATCACATTAGGAAGTCCGCCTCTGGCTGACTTGTACGTCTATCCAGTATACATAAGTCTACATGCTACTGTGAAGTACGTGCAGTGCCACACATCATTCTGTGTGTGGTGGTCATAAAGAGACTGGTATAAAACGGACATCAGCATGCACCAGTGTCAGAACTTTTCTGCCACCTGTTCGATTGCCTGCTGCAGATGTTAGTTCTCCAGATTGGTTGTGTACCTAAGTTCAGATAAGTACCCCGTTGGGGTTTTATCTTAATTCTTGTTGCTACTGTTGGTTTGTTGGGTGATTTCATGTCAGCTAGGAAGGGGAAGTGTCAGTCTGGAAGGAAGATTCCACATAAAGACTCCCATGATCTCTGCTTGCTCTATCTAGGCCCAGACCATGATCACACTGCTTTGCGCTACCTGTAAGTCATTCATCCCCAATACACTTAGGAGCCATTTAGCTTTGCTTAAACTCTACTTTGTGAACCAGTATCTTAAGCGCCTGGCACAGAAGATGGAAGTGACATTGGGTCCTTCGGACGAGACCCAAGCTAAAAAAAAGCCAAGAAACCTCGGCCTGATCTTCCAGCTGTGCCCTCTCTTCTGGGCATCCCTCCTGATGCCCGTGTAGGCCCAGAGGCCATTCCGGAGGTGGTGAATTCCTTTTGGTGGGTACCACAGTGGAAGGCCCTGAAGGAGTCTATCAGCATGTCCGTGAGGGAAGTGCAAGTGCCCAACTCGGGCAAAAAAGGGGAACTACGGCTCACGAATCCAAAGGTCCACACGATGTCACCAAAATCACTGTGCGTGAGGATGTGCTTATTGACATAGTGGAATGTAGGCTGATGTCGAGCCCTTCCACCTTCAATCACATGGAAGCCCCTAAAAAGAAAAAGTTAAAAACAAAGCATGTTGCCCCTGCTCCTCAAGAGCAGGCTTCTGACTGGCAGGCTTTCTCACAAAGCTTTTCATTGCCTTCATGGCCCTATGCTAGTCCTCACTTTTCTGTGTCCCTCTACAGGCTTTGTCTCCTTCTACTGCCTTTAAGAGGACAGCTGTAAGTAACCTCTTTGGATGAAGAGGAATCTGCAAGGGATGAGTCATTAGCCTACTCCACCCAAATTACCCCCCCCCCCGGGTAGGCCTCCTCAGAAGAGTAATCTAATGGTACATATTCCCCCTGGAGAGGATATTTCATTTTGAGAGCCTCTCCAGAAAATTAAAGATTTTTTCAAGTGGGACTGTTCTCAAGTCTCAGATATACAAAAGAGATATTATGACCTCTTGCAGATGGATTTGCCAGCCTCCTCTGCCGTCCTCCCAGTTCTGCCTGCTTTCCTGGATGCTTTTACAGCTACATCCAAGTGCCCAACACCCCCCCCCCCACTCCCAAACGTCCAGACAAGGTTGTACAAGGTGCGTGAGGACTCCTAAGATGTTCTTCATTCCACATTGCTGCAGTCCTAACTATTGGGTAGTCCGCTGTCCAGTCGGCCCGAATACCAAAGTATATGGCTGACGTCGGTCAGGGCGCATTAGACTGACGTCAGTACGTCAGGGTACTAATGCGCATGACCGACGTCATCTCCTCAGTCTTTTTTGCCGCATGGTCCGATGCAGAAGCAATTTTGCGAGTGCAGGTTGGCGTTCTGAAAGTTTCTGAAGTCAGAGTTTCAGACCGAATCCAAGTTGGCTAAGTACCCCGTTGGGGAATATTTTGGTTTTTTCTTGCCTCAGTATTTAACCGGATGTCTCTTTGGAGTCTCAGGGAGAGACTTTACTGTTACAGGATGTATCCTCTCAGGAAGTAGGCCAGGCTGAGGGGGCTTCTCAGGTGGCTGTTCTTCTCTCTCTTCCTAAAGTGGTTAGAGCCTCCCCTTCAGTTTCCAAGGCTTCTTTGAGGGGCAGGCCAAGTTTAGCTTCTGTGGGGGTTTCTCCTAGTGCTTCAGGATCTTTGCCTAAGAAACATATGCTTAAAATGGCAGAGGATTTGATTACTATGATTAGGGGTTCTATGCCCCTTCCTGATAAGAGGCCTAGGGTGGAACCTGAGTTTGAGAGTTTTGAGCAATGCTCGAGGCTTGAGTCTTCGGCTGAAGACTTGCAGGAGTACCCTCCTTATTCTGATTCTGATGTGGATGATTCTACTCCTTCTGCTTCTCCTCCTGAGGATTTTTCATTTTCAGAGACTCTGCATTCCATGAGGGAGCTTTTTAAATGGGAAGGTCAAGATTTCTCTGATTCCAGGAAAAGGCTTAGGGAACTCTTGTTTTTACCCCAGCATAGGCCTTTAGCTATACCTCCTGTTTTGAATGTGGTGGAAGATGTGTTTGCAGAGGCTTCCCTGAATCCTGATTCTTTGCCTCCTGCCCCAGTTAAACCGGATAGGTATTATAGGGTGCCTGAAGCTCATAAGTATCTTTTTAAGAGTCCTAGGGCAGACCCAGAAACTGTCTCTCAGGGGCCTAAAGGGGTGAAGGCCTCAGTTGTTAAAAATCCTGTCCCTCCTGATAAAGAGGCAAGGGCTTTGGATAGATGGGGAAAGAAAGTGTATACTTCTTCCACTTTAGCCATGAGGGCGTTGAATTGTCAGTTTCACATGTTAAAATATCAGAATTATCTTCTTTCACAGTTGAAATCTAAGGTGGATGCTCTGGCTGAAGGTATTGAGTGTAAAGAGTTGCAGGATTTAGTTCATGTGTCTGAACAGGTGGGTAAACATTCCTTGCAGTGTGGTTTTGATGCTGTGCAGGCCTCCTCCAGGGTGGCTGCCACTGGTTCTGTTCTTCGTAGGCACGCCTGGCTGAGAGATCAGAATTTAGCTGAGCATGTTAAGACAAGGATTTTGGATGCTCCTTTACAGTCTGATGTGTTGTTTGGTTCGCCTGTGGAAGCAGTTTTGAAGAAAATGGAGGACAAGGCTAAGTCTATGCAAACTGTTAAAGATTTTTGCAGGTGCAGCCTCCAAGTTTAGTAGAAATTGGCCTACTAAGGGATGGACTTATCCTGCTTATGATTCCCAGTCTAGGGGTAGGTCTAGACGTGGTAGGGGCAGAGCTCAGGGTTCTTTTAGGCCTAGGACAGGGAGTTCCCCTGCTCAGACTTCTGGTGAGGGCAGGGGTCAGTCCTTTCGTAAGCAGACCCAATGACCTGCCTTTTCAGCTGCCAGTACGTTCTCGCCTGGCAGCACCTTTGGGAGGAAGGCTGTCTCTTTTCAAAGAAAATTGGGATTTAATTACCCAAGACAGATGGGTTCTGGATATTATTCACCACGGTTACAGGTTTTATTTCCATACCTTGCCTCCTTTCAGTGGCATGCCAGACATTCCTCCTCTTCAAAGAACAGAGGCTCACAAGCAAATTTCTCTGTTGCTCCAAATAGGGGCCATTCAGTCAGTTCCTGTGCCGGAAAGGGGCCTAGGATTTTATTCTCGCCTGTTCCTAGTACCAAAGAAGGGGAACACGTGGAGACCAATTCTGGATTTATCTATCCTCAACACTTATCTGGACATTCCCAAGTTCAAAATGTTGACGTTACAACAGCTTTTACCTCTGCTGGGCAAAGATCACTGGATGGTAACTTTAGATCTCAAGGAAGCTTACCTTCATGTGCCAATAAGACTAAGTTGCAGGAAGTATCTGCGTTTTCGAGCTGGAAATTCTCATTATCAGTTCTCTGCATTGCCCTTTGGCTTATCTACTGCCCAGAGTATTCACAAAGGTTCTGGCTCCAGTGATAGCTTACTTCAGGCTAAAAGGAATCCAAATCTATCCTTACTTGGACGACTGCCTGATTCTGGCTCAAGAAAAGAAGATCTTCTACAGCATCTGGAATATGTCATAGCAGTGCTAAGATGCCTAGGGTATTCTGTGAGCGAAATAAAGTCCAGTCTAGTACCCTCTCAAGACATGTGCTTTCTGGGTGTGAGACTGAATACAGCAGCCCAGATGGCCTTTTAACCCCGGACAAACAAAAGAATCTTTCCAGTTACTTCCATCATCTATCTCTTCAGTCCGGGCTGACTGCAAGGACAGTCCTTCAAGCCTTAGGGTTCATGGCATCTTGTATTCTGGTGCTTCCCAATGCCAAACTGCATATGAGGAAGCTACAATGGTATCTCAAAAATCTGTGGACACAGCACTGCCAGGATTTGGACACTGTCATTCAAATAATACCTTGCATTCAAAAGGAATTTTTGTGGTGGGCTCAGGAATGTCACCTAAACAAGGGACTCTCTGTGACCTGGCCAGAGGCAAGTCAGATTCTAACGACAGATGCCTCAGATATTGCTTGGGAGCTCATCTAAATGGAAAGTGGATACAAGACAAGTGGCCTGCCAGACTACAGCATCTACATATCAACATGAAAGAGATGTTAGCAGTTCAGTTTGCATTAATTGCTTTCAAGGAGTTACTTCTTCCAGGGCAGGTGTTGATTCTAACAGACAACACAACTGTCATGTGGTACATCAACAAACAAGGGGAACACATTCTTACCCATTGTGCAGACAAGCAATGATTTTATGGGAGACTGCGCTCAGTCTGCAACTAACTCTTCAGGCAAGGTTTCTGCCGGAGCACAGAACTCCTTAGCAGATGTATTAAGCAGACAAATCATGGATCCCCACGAGTGGAAACTGGATCTTCATGTATTTCAAAAATTGACAGTGTCATGGGGAACTCCAGACATAGATCTGTTCGCTTCTCCACTAAACCACCAGCTGCCAAAGTTTTGCAGAAGGGATTTCATCACACAGCTTGGAAAGTGGATGCTCTTTCCTTCAGTTGGAAAAATCTTCATGTGTATGCCTTTCCACCTCTGCCTCTTCTTCCAAAGGTGCTTCTAAAGGTCAGACAAGACAAGCCAAGGATGATTTTAATAGCTCCAGATTGGCCTCGCAGCACTGGTACCCATTACTGAGGAGTCTGGTAAGGAAGCCTCCATGGCCTTTACCCTTGATTCCACACCTGTTGTCTCAGAGGGACGGTCATCTGCTCAATGTCAAGCTTCACTCTCTACATCTAACAGCCTGGCATATTCTGTTTTGAAAGACAGCAGGTCTCAGCTTCCTCAACAAGTTTTAAATGTGATTATGGAAGCCAGAAGACCTAGTACAAGGAAAGTGTACAGAAAAATGGAAGAGATTTTTGTTTTGGAGTGCAGCAAACAATTTGGAGATTACTGAGCCAAATTTGAGTGTGGCCCTTCAATATCTTACTGAGTTACTGGACAAAGGTTTGTCTTTCTCTTCCATTAAGATTCATGCTGCAGCAATTTCAGCTCACTATGATTGTGACCCACCATTGTTTTCGCATCCTTTGTTCAAGCAATTTCTTAGAGGGCAAAGAATATAAGACCCCACGTAGAGCTCCTACTCCTGCTTGGGATCTCAATTTTGTGTTGGAGAAACTTACTCTACAACCTTTTGAGCCTGCGCTACTGCTGAATTGAAATACTTGTCATGGAAGACTGCTTTTTGTTGGCCATTACTTCTGCAAGAAGGGTTTCTGAGTTGCAGGCCCTTATGGCAGTGGAGCCTTTTTGATTTTCATAAGGATAGGGTATCTTTACGTACTAATCCTTCCTTTATGCCTAAGGTGGTTTCTAGTGTGGCTTTAAACCAAACTATTCATTTGCCTACCTTTTATGCAGATCCCCAAAATAAAGGGGAAAAGATTTTGCACACTTTAGATGTACACAGGCTATTGCGTTATTATTTGAGCAGGACTAAGGATTTTAGGCAGTCTCAGCAGTTGTTTGTTTCTTTTGCTTTGAGTTCAAAGGGCAAGCCTGTGTCAAAACAAACTATTTCTAGGTGGATTGGGTGTTGCATTACTTTTTGTTATTCCCATCATGGCAAGGAGATTCCAGCTGGGATTAGGCCTCATTCCACTAGGGCTACTGCCACTTCCACAGCATTTCTAAGGGGTGGCAACTAAGGATATTTTGGAGGCAGCTACTTGGAGTTCAGTGCATACTTTCTCTAAGCATTATCACCTTCCTCTCTACTCTAAGTCTAGGGCTGGTTTTGCCACAGCTATTTTGCAAGGCATGTTGTCAGTTCCTGCTTCCTTATGATTTGCCAGCCTCCCTTACCTCTGCTTTGGGATTCTACCCAATAGTTAGGACTGCAGCAATGTGGAATGAAGAACATAGTACAGTTTTGTACCTACCATAAATGTAGATGTTCGAGGATCCACATTGCTGCAGTCCAATTTACCCTCCCTCCTTCCCCTCTGTGTTTAGGGGTGGTTGTGCAGGTGAGGTTATATTCTGCTGATTATGTATATATTGTATATATATTTTTTGGTGCAGGTGTTTTGGGAGGTTTTGGTTTTTGGCCTTATCTTTTCAGGGTCTTCTGACATCTGGGGCAAGAAAAGACTGAGGAGATGACGTCGGTCATGCGCATTAGTACCCTGACGTACTGACGTCAGTCTAATGCGCCCTGACCGACGTCAGCCATATACTTTGGTATTCGGGCCGACTGGACAGCGGACTACCCAATAGTTAGGACTGCAGCAATGTGGATCCTCGAACATCTACATTTATGGTAGGTACAAAACTGTACTTTCCTGTTCAAAGCTCCATCTGCAGATACAGTTACCATTTCAGTTTCAGCTGATAAGGCTTTCAGATTACTGCGTTCCACCTCCTTACTGCTTTTTGATAGAGAGCAAGGTCATGGAGAGACTAGAGAAAAAGGTTTACACTGCCACTCTGGCCTTCCGGGCAATTATTTACCAGATCCTCATGGCCAAATACTCCCTGGCTGTCCTTTCAAATGCAGGAAAACTCCTTTCAGATCTCCTGGACTCTCTTCCCAAGGCAAAACTGGCAGCCATCCTAAATTCCTCTGCCCAGGTAACTAGGCACTCCATAAAGTGCAGTTACGATGCTGCAGATGCCTCAGCTAGGCAGCGGCCTTTGGGACAGTCCTAAGGAGATATTCTTGGATTAAGACTTCAAGGCCAAATTGGTGGACGCCTCCCTTGAGAATAACACCTTATTTAGTAGCTCAGCTGCAGACTTATTCAAATCTTTACAGGAAAAAGGTAAGGAGCTACAAGACCTTAAGATAACCTTGTTTCTCCTTTCCCCAGGTTCCAAATGAACGATCTAGCAAAGACGGTCTTTGCTAGGAAACCTGTCATGCCTGCTTCCTCAGTGTAAGAGAGGCCTTAGGAAGCAAGCGTCTTTTAAATCTGCCCCATCCACTCCTGCTCAAAAATGACCTTTTCAGTCGCATCTTAAGCCTGGTAGCCTGTATCTGCCTCCAGGGCCATCAACTCCCCTGTCCCTTCATTTCTCTCCCATCCTCTTGCTGCTTGGAATTGGATCACCCAGGGCTCTTGGGTCCTCTCCATCATCCAGAGAGGGTATTTCATGGTTTTGGAAGCTTGCCCCTCCTTCATAGGCATCCCACAATCACAAGACGAACAGTTGGGTTTCTTTCTTCAAGTCATATCGGAACTTCTTTCTCAGGGCACAATTCAAGAGGTTGCTTCCTTCCAACAGGGGAAAGGTTTCTATTCCAGGATGTTTTTGGTCCCCATGAAGGAACGATATGGTCACTTGAGCTGATAATTGGGTCTGGTGCATTTCAGTCAGACAGCTTGTTAAAGCAGGGTTTAGCAGAGCCATGATGCTGGAAGATAACTGTGCTTGAGCACCACCTACTGTCAAAAGTGTTGCTTACATACATACGGAGTTCAAGTCAGAAACAGCAGCACGGCATTCATTGAAGACAGCCCAAGTGTAAACAGTCGTCTCTTATTTGATTAATTTCTCCCTGTGCTTTAGGATCAAGGAACAAACACTTTTTTATGAAATAAAATACTTGGTGTTTTGCATCTGTACATGCAAACACCCTTATTTATACACACAAGTGTCAGATAGGGTTGCCGCCTTTTCAAATGGCCAAAGTGGGACAATTGTGGTACCGACATCAGATTTTGCAGGCCAAAACATACCCACAGCCAGTACAAAGTACAGAACTTCACTTTTTTGCCTAAGTAAAAGCTTATTCTTGTAGCATTTTACCTGATTTTTCCGTTTCTTATAACATTTAGGTGTTTCAGATACAGAATAACTGTTTTATACAACTATTACATAAAATACAGGAAATAATTTTGCCCTAAAAATGTCAGGACATTTGCCATTTTTACAATTTTTTTGCAGGACACAACTGCCCAAAGAGGGACTGCCCCTCGCAAAGTGGGACAGGTGGTAGCCCTAGTGTCAGATGGTCTGTGGTTGCATGTGGCTGAGTTTGTTTTCCTGTGAGTACAGGCAGTGGAGACCATACACTAAAATGGAATTTATACTGTAGAAGTTGTAATGTTAAAAGCAGTTAAGTGCTGTTCCCTTTAAACCTTTTAATTTAAACATCCAAAAATTCTGTTTCAGAGCCAGAACATTGTCTTACCTCCAAGTAGGCTTTCTTTTGCATTTTTCAAGTCCCATTAATTTAGATTTCTTCAGATGTAATCTGTGGTAATCCATAATAAACTATAAAAGAATGTCCAAAGGGTATCCATTTTTTTATTTGCTCTGTTTAGTACATGTTCCCGAATTAATACTCTTGGAGGTTTTAGTCATTCAGGTAAATGTGATGTCCACATTGAGAAACACAAATAGCATAGCTTGTATTATCATTTCACTTTGACTTTTTATCAAGCATCCAGGTTGAACTAATATTTCTCTTAAAGCATATAACAATCCATGTTCATTTTATAGAGCACTGTTTTAGTTTTTAGTACTGGGACTTCATCTTGTAGAAGGAAAGATTGCCTGCCCCACATTCCAGAGTTCTGCACCCTTCACTCCAGGCAAGTCAGAGGCAAGTCAGATCTTCCACCACCTTGGGATTATCAATACATTCTGTTTATAAAGTTGGCATCTTTCTGGTTCATCCTAGTGTCTTACTGCATTGGCAGTATATGTCATTGTGTTGCATCTGTAGTCTTATATTTTTCAGCCTACTGTGGAACCAAGTCCGGCTAAAAACCCCAGTGAGGAAATGTTCTTGTTGTTTATCAGTATTCCATCTGCCTGAGTTTAGTGTTAACTCAGGTAGATGAAGAAGATCCTATGGCACTTACCAAAATGAGTAGGGAAATTTTACCAGTGCCATGGTCAGATGCCCTTAGTGTGAACACTGCCTCAAGGTTATGCTTTAGGATGTCCAGTCTTAAGAAAGGCAGGTGCTCTTGGGGTAAGCAGATTTTATATAAATGAGTTTTATAGCCTTTGTGTATTATACTTGGGTCCTGAGCATGATACTGAAATCTGCAGTGTTTGTCATGTCTTTACTCCTAAAATGCTTAGAAGTCCCTCTGACTGCAAAGCTACTTGGACGGGAAGAGGCTCAACATCTTGAGCTGCACTGATAGGCTGGGGTCAAGTTGGAAGATGCCATAAGACCCACTCCAGCAGAGAAATGGTTGGATAAATGATTTAAGTTGAAGATAATCAAGGACGTGCAAGATCCAATATCTCTGTTTGGTGTAGGGATGCTTTTCTCAGTGAGGAATTTTGCAGTGTGCAGCCCATGCAACTCTGTTATCCAATGCCTTTGGACAAGTCCCATAGGATTCCTGCATTGGTGTAGATCAGAATACATTTCACAGAGCCAGTGGACCTCATGTGTGTTCATACTGGATTCCCACCATGGATCTTCATTACAAAAGCTCTTTTCTTATTTTTCTGAGTGAAAAATGATTTGGCTGTTGGTGAAGCACCCACCAAGAGGAGAAAACGCTGAGAGTAGAAAGGAGCCACTTTTGAGACTTGAAGTATTTTTCCTCTGTTTATTTGCTAAGTTTTTCTGCATAGCCGCCTATTTTGAGCATTTTCTGGCTTGTTAAATTTGATTTCTGCATTAGTAACTGTATTTAGAGCACAACCTAGAGCTGTTTACTGAATTTCCTGTTTGCACTTATTCTCAAAACTTGCATTTTATCTGTCTTTGGCCTAGCACTCTTGTGTGGGGTCATTTACTGCACTGTTATAACTTGTTGATACTTGTTAACCTCTGCTATCTCTGAAAAAAACAAAAAAAATCTTGCTTTTTTCCCACTTTTCTGAGATTTACAAAAGTTCAGTTACAGGCTTGCTTGTTCTTGAACTGTTTGTAAGTTTCTGTGAGGCCATTTTTTGCTTGGGCTAAAGGAAAGTCTCTCTGTTGATCAGTGGCAGTGAAAAACATTGAGCAGCCTGCCTGCCCCTGTGGGAGTGGTTACTGACTTGAAACTGTAGTTTTATTGGCCATTCTGGGTCAGTTCCAAAACTCCTTCATCTTCCTCTCTTAAAACCCTCTTTTGCGCGTTTTTGAGCGTAGCGCAACAGCGGGCAGCGCCGCCTAATTGGGTTTAGACTATTCCTGGCTCCACAAAGTCTGCTCTTCATTTTTTCCCTTAGAACTGCTCTATCTCTCAATTTAAACACCATATTCTCATTCTAAGGCCCTTCACTGGTCCAATTAAGTAATCCTACAAGTTAGCACTATTAAACCATAAGTACTACTTACTCTTATACTCTCTACGATTACCCTGTCCTCTATTGGTCCGTTTTAAATTCAGTTTCCCTATTACTCTAGCATGTCCAAAGGTCAGTCAATGGTTTCCTCTCCAGTCCAGCTGGTGAATCAGGGAATTTTGAGGCAATGTTACAACTGTCTCATGTACACGGACAACCCTCTCCTCCTCCAAACAGGTTGAAATATATGTGAGAGATGCAACTATTTAGCCAATCTGGAGGCTGAGCTCTCTCATCTCAAAACTGGTGTAACCAGTCAGGAGGAGAAGGTAACCTCAAACAACCCAATTCCAGTATCACATAGTCCCACCACATCAGCGAACCAAACACATAAATACACAAAAACATACTCGGAGGCTCTAAATAAAAATCTACCTAAGCAACAGAGACCTCCAAAGCAGACATCCAAGCAAACGCTACCTCAAAACAAAACACACACAACACATAACCCACGAAGTCAGTGTGCCAAGCAGCCACAGCCCTTAAGGCTGAATAACACACCTGATACTCTTATTATAGGTGACTCTATTGTCAGACACACTGACGTCCCGCTCACCAGGCTGAATAAAGAGAAGGTCATGGTGAGCTGCCTGTCGGGTGCTAGGATCCGACACATAACGCAAGCACTCAGGTCACTCCAAAGCAAATGCAAATATGACTCAGTCATTGTACATGCTGGTGTGAATGACCTGAGACGTACCTCCCTGGACTACATGAAAAGAGACATAGAGGAGCTCTCTGATCATGTAGCCCAGGCTGGTATGACCTTGACCTTGAGCAGCATCTTACCCTCACCTAGAATGATGCCACAGTACAAAGACAAAATGATTCGATTTTAACAATTGGCTAAACTTTTGGTGTCATTCAAAGGGGATTCAGTGTCTGTCAGCCTGGGATGACATGCTCGACGAGCCACGTTGCTTCGCTAGGGACGGCTTGCACCTGTCACCACTGGGCTTTTGGATATTGGCAAAGGCTCTTGCCACCCCCATAGTGCCTTTTTTAGGCAAGGTTCAAAAGTTAAACCCACCCCCATAGACAGCACAAGGAACAAGAAACTAAGGGTAATGCTGCTAAACGCCAGAAGTCTTAACCTCAAGATGCACGCACTCGAAGCTCTCCTCAGTATGGAGAACATAGATATCTGTGCAGTGACAGAAACCTGGTTCAAGGCTCCAGAGAGCACCCCAGCACTACCAGGCTATACCTCATATGCTTTTCGGCCCCAAAACCCGGACCGAACCACAAAAGGAGGGGGAGTTTCCATATTTATCAAGGATATCCACACCTCCAGGTTAGTGGAATTGCTCGAAGTATCGGAGACCATCCATGTGCAACTAACAGTGGGCAAGACTGCTTTTCAGTTTATAGCATCCTACAGACCACCCTCTCAAAGTCCGGAATCCCATTCGGCCTTCCTGAAAACATTGGAGAACATGAAGATCTCTCCGAACACCATTATATTGGGCGACTTCAACTACCCAAACATTGACTGGAAGCACTACTCAAGCCCCAGCACCTTAGCCCAAAGATTCCTGGAAATTATAAACTCAAATGCTATGGAACAACTAGTCACCACTCCCACAAGAGGGGACAACATACTAGACCTGATCATTACTAACATGGGGACTCTATGCTCCACACCAGAAGTATATACCTCATTGGTAAGATCAGACCATAAATTAATTTCATTGGATGTCCATATCCCGACCCCACCCCCAGCCCAGAAAACCACAGTGAAAAACTTCTCAAAAGCGAACTTCTCACTTCTCAAAACCGAAGTGGAATCCTTCAAGGCCCCAGGGCCAGTGGAAACCACAGCCCAAACTGCAGAATCCTATATAAATGCATTCTACGGACATCTCCAGGAATGCATGGATCATGCTATCCCAAACAAAACCAAGACCCAATCATCCAAAGGCAGGCGTCCAGTCTGGTGGACCCCTGCCATAAATAAACTGTACAACAGAAGGAGGAAGCTACTACATGATAGAGCAAAATCCCTAATAGCGAAGGCATCTCTGATCAGTACTAGCAAAAAATTACGATCCCTCATAAAGTCCTCCAAGGCCAGCTTAGAGAGAAAAATTGCACAGGACACCAAAGACAATCATAAGGCTTTTTTCAGTTATGTTAGAAACCTGGTATGCAACTCCCAGACTTGTTCTGAGTTGATTCTAAACGACAAAAAATACACTGAACCCACAGACATCGCCAATATCCTGGCAGACAGGTTCAGTGCAAACTCCCTCCCCCCCCCAAAAGAGCAAGTATCTATCCCAGCAGAGGGCTGCCTCCCAAACATCTCAGATGCTCAGGTGAAGGCTGCCCTCTCCAAAGCAAAAAACACTGCTTCCATGGGACCAGATGGCGTCCCAGGTTGCGTCCTACATGAACTACAAGAGGAACTAATCCCTCAAATAAAACAGCTATACAATCTCAGCCTCACTACAGGATATGTGCCCACAGAATGGCGTACAGCAACAGTGGTCCCACTCCACAAAGGTGGAGCCTCTACGGACCCTGGAAACTATCGCACCATAAGCCTGACTAGCTTAGTCTGCAAGGCTATGGAGAGGATCATCATGGAGCTCATAAACAAAGACATTGGGGACCTACAGACACTAGATCCTACCCAGTTCGGCTTTGTCAAGGGCAGATCCTGCCTTTTGAACCTGGTTGACTTCTTTGAAACAGTCACCAAAGCCATAGATGAAGGGAAGGTAGTCCACACAGCCTATCTGGACCTTGCAAAGGCATTTGACACAATACCCCACTCGGGCATCATAGATAAGCTATCCAGCTTAAATATAAACCCCTATGTCACAAGATGGGTCGCAAACTGGCTCAAAGACAGAACCCACAGAGTGAGAGTTGCTGGAGCCATGTCAGACTCGAAACCGGTCACAAGTGGCATCCCACAGGGTTCTGTCCTGGGACCTTTCTTGTTTGGTATATACTTTTCCGAGGTACAGGCAAACGTGGGAGGACTATGGCTCACCAAGTTCACAGACAACTGCAAACTGGGTGCCATAATCAACTCTCCAGCTGACACAAACATCCTTCAAAAAGGTCTCACAGAGACAGATAACTGGTGCCAGCGCCATGGTTTAAAGCTAAATGCCAAAAAATGTATAGTCATACCCTTTGGCAAAAACAATGTGCCCACAAATTACCACATAGGCGGAAACCCATTAAGTACAGAGAAAGTTATTAGGGACCTGGGGACCCAAGTTGATAGCAATCTCTCCTTTGAAAACCCCATTGCCAAAGTGGTTAGAAAGACCTTCTACATAGCCCACCTCATCACGAAAGGTTTCACATCTAGATCAAGAGAGGTAATCGTGCCCCTTTATTCATCCCTCATCAGGCCCATCATAGAATACAATGCCCCTTTTGGGATGTACCTTACCCGACACCTGTAGCAATTAGAAAGACCCCAAAAGTATCTCACCAAGAGGATCAAGGGTCTCAAACAGATGCCATATGCTGCTCTGTTAAAAAAACTCCAGCTCTACTCAGTTGCATACCGCCTACTTCGAGGCGATCTATGCCTGACATACAAAGCTATGTCAAATCCAGAATTAATGGACATGCTCCACCTCAGTAAATCTAAATCCTTTAGAGCCACACGCTCGAGGGACTTGAACCTCAGCACAGAAATAAATAGAACTTGTTGGAGGGACAGGTTCATAACCCAGAGGCTCCCTTTGCTCTGGAATAGAATTCCAGTTCATGTGAGGCAGAGCACCTCACTGAATCTCTTCAAGAATAATCTCGATAAGTGGATGGGGGATCGTAGGTTTGTCCCAGTGCTTACTCCCTTGTCAGTATTAGACAGAGGCACAGTAAACTAAACCTTAAAAAGGGCACAGTATACTCAAATCAAGGGGTGGCGTAAGCCATACAGAATCAGGCTAGGCTTATAATTGCCCCAGGGCAGATAGCCTAGTATGAACCTATGAACCTTCAGTTTGAGGGAGGATGCTTTTACTGTGGAAGTGGAAATCCAGGATGTCTGCCTTCAAGGCAGCTACCATAGCCAGAAAGAGAGAGAGAAAAGTTCAGGAATAGGACAGTGACCTCTAACTCTCTGCAGTTATCTAGGCCTCATGGAACTGGCAGGTGTACCTCCAGGATGCAACTTCTCTGAAAAATTACTTGTGTCCTTGATCACGTCAACCCATGTGGAGGCAGATAGCAAAGTCTCAGTATCAGTGAGCCAGGCCTCAAACAGTTGTAGTTTCAAGGGATATGGCAGTGTGGGCTTTAAATGTCATGAGACATCATTTTAGATAGTGAGGTTGGGAGTAAGATGCCTGGAAAAGTTACCTTAAACTTTGGGTTTGGAGGAAACCGGGTGCTCTGCTATCCAGTTAGATATTCAGGCTTTCACTGATGCCTTGAAAGGTGTTTTAACTTCATACTCCAACCTGTATGAATCTGGTAACGGATCCTGCATTTTTATTTTACTTTTTATTTTCATATGGACTCATCCTAAAGGATCTAAATTCTCACCTTAGAGCAATCGCCCTCACTAGTGACTAAAGTGTATGTGTTCCTGATTTTTGGAAATAAGATGTGTATCTTGTCCAGCCTTGGAATTGGGATCATAAGTTGTCAGTCTCATTTGATTTAATTTTTTGTTGTCCAGGTTAGTCCCCCTCAGACCTCTTCAGGAAAGACTTGTAGTAGTATCCCTTCTGAGTAGTGGAAATTAAGGCAGGACACTGGGGAAACTTCACCTACTCTTTCCAGTCTGTGCAGTGGGATCTTTTACACTCACCTGGGCTGCCACCAACTTGGGCAGATGGGAACTAGATTTAACATCCATTTAAGTATATCATCACACTCACTGGCTTGCCCTTTTAGCACCACCCTATGTGATGCATAAAGCATTATTTAGCATTTGTGCCCGATTGGTGACAGTTTTTCCTTTGCCAATTAGTGAAAACAAATTTGTTTTCCCTATGCTGATGCCACAGAAGGTTCGATCTTTAACCCCAGTGACATCAACTCGGGGGAAAATGTGAAATATGCCAAAGGATTTTAGTGGCTGCATTCTGCACAGGTGCAGAAATGTTTATTTTTTTATTTAATTTATTTATTTTATTTTACATTTGTTAACCGGGTTAGTCTGGCTGAACTTTTGGCTCATTTTCAGCAGAGACCCGGAGAGAAAAGCGCCTCAGGACTAGAAAACAATTTATTAAATTTTAGTAACATAGTAGTAACAATCTATAGGGTCTTACAAACAGAGACCCGGGAAGAAAAAAAGCTCCTCAGGCCAATTCAATTATACAGATTATTAACAATTGGCAGACAAGTATGTGAGTTGTCACAAACAAGGTTTTAAACAATTAGAAGAAAATGTGACTAGTTGCAATATTATTTAAGCTGCTTAGAGCAAAATGAGTTAATAGTTAGGCAGATGCTTATTTAAAGTAGGTAAGATCTAGTTGTATAGGAGTTTGGAAACAAGAAAGGAAAGTAAGTTTGGCTAGTAGGAGATATAGGGTAGGTAGAGTGTAGGAGACAGACTAGACAGGTAGGTTGTTTTGAGACTGTAAGAACTAAGAGTGGTTGGAGAAAGAAGAAGTGAAGAGGTAGAAGAGGCAGGGGAATAGTGTTAGAGATGCATTGAATGAGGTGGTGAATGGATGGTGGTTGGCTACAGTGGCAAGACCACTTAGGTATTTCCTTGTGGCTAATTTGAAACTTTTGCTATGCTGGAGGGATTTTATTTCCAAGGGGAGTTGGTTCCAGAATGTAGCTGGGTTATAGTTAGAGAAGGCAGCCTATTTTGGTTTTGGGTTTGTAGATATCTAATAATTCTTGATTTGAGCTGTGTAGGGTCCTAGCAGGGGAATATTAGGATATGATAGTGGAGAGGCTAGGGAAGAAGGAGGGTAGATAGAGGATAGAGTGGATGATTTTGTAGCTTTTATAGTTGGAGCAGCTGAGGGAATTCTAGCCAGTCTAGTTGCTGTAGTGCTAAGCAGTGGTGTGACTTGTAGGTTTGGTTAGCTGCAAATCTGGCAATCTTATTATAGGTAGTTTCAAGCTTGGAAATAAGTGTAGAATTTAGGTTTGTGAATATGTGGCATCTGTACAGGAGTGTTGGGAGTAATAAAGCCTGGGATAGAGTTATTCGGGCAGTGTTAGTTAAGTATTTCTTGCTATGGAAAAGGTGTCCAAGTTTCTGATGAGTTATTTGTACCGAGTTAGTAATATGGAGATCAAACTTAAGCTGATCATTTATTGTAACACCTAGCAATTTAGTACTAGATTCAGCTGAGATGATAGTGTTGTTGCAGGATAAGATGGTAAATGAACTTTTGAGTGTGGTGATGTTTTTAAGGAGGAAGAGTAGGAGCTTAGTTTTTTTTGGATTAAGTATTAGTTTATCACTAAGCCAAGTCTCAATGGTGTGGAAGGATGCCTGGGTAGTTGAATGGAGGTCAGTTGGGTTGTCAGCAGTGGTTATAACAGTTGAGTCATCAGCATATTGCACAAGAGATGACTTTGGACAAGAGGAGTAGAGCAAGTTGGTGAAAATATTAGAGTAGTGGTCCAAGTATGGACCCTTGGGGGACTCCCATTTGTACAGTGAGAGGGGAAGATAGTGCAGAGAGCCATTTAACTGATTGCAGGCAGGTAGAGAGATAGCTGGAGAACCAGGAGATAGATAGGGGGAGAGAAATGTAAGTTAGTGAGTTTATCTAGAAGGAGTGGGTGAGAGATAGTGTCAAAGGCTTTAGAAAAGTCAAGGAATAGGCATGAGACAAGTTTATCACAAGCTAGGGGGGGACTATGTTCATGAATGATATAAGTGCAGTAGTTGTACTATGCTTGGGACGGAAACCATGCTTTATGGGAGTGAGAAGGTTTTCTTGGTGAAGGTAATGCATTACCTGCTTGTGAATGCATTTCTCTAGGATTTTTGAGAGTGGAGAGAGTATGGCAGTCGGTCTGAAGTTGGATATGTCTGAGGAGTTGCCCCCTTTGTGAATGGGTAGAGTAAAGAAATTCTTCCATACAGTGGGGGGCGTAGCATTCAGAAATGGAATGGTTGATTAAGATGGATACAGGATAGGCAAGAGGTTCAGAGGCAGTCTGCAGGAAGTAAGAGGGTAGCTTGTCAACAGATGGGGAGCAAGGTTTAAGTTTAGAGAGTAATGACTTCACATAATTAGTTGATACTGCTTTTAGAGAAAAGGAGTCAGGAGGGTTTGGAAGAGGTATAGAGTTTGTGGGGGTGTTAGTGTTGTTTCTGGGGGAGGGGAGAATTTATTATGGAGGTTATTGAGTTTATAAAATGATTGTTAAATTTGTTGGCTATGTCCTCAGGTGTTGCATTGGGATATGGGTTAGGAGAGGAAGGGTTTCCTAGATGAAGAATCTGTTTAATAGAGCTCTAGAATTTCTTTGGGTCTAATGTAAGAGTAGAGGGAGGATTGGCATAGAAGTTTATTTTGTCATAGTGGATGATTTTTTAATTTTATTTCTGAGTTCTTTATATTTCTGAAAAAGAGAAGGGGTCCTAGTTTTAGTCCACATTTGCCAACTCCAATCCCGGTCTTTCATGAGGGTTCTGGTAGATTTAGTGAGCCAGGGAGCAGTATTAGATTTGATTCTAATTGTGCGAAGAGGAGCAAGGGAGTTAAGAATGTTTAGGAATGTAGTGATGGAGTGGACAGCTTCATCTAAAGGAAGAGTGGTGAGGTAAGACCAGTTAATTTTGGAGAGTTGATGAATAAAGGAGTTAGGACAGAAATGAGAAAGTGAGTGGGTGGTAATAAATTTGTTAGGTTTGGTAAGGTGGGGAGTATGTCTGGTAACTGTTATAGGGCAGTGTTCGCTGAGGACATTTGGAAGGGTTTGGGAGTTATGATAGTTTTGAGGGTGGGAGACCAATATCCAGTCAAGAAGAGAGCTAGGTAGGTGAGATGTATTAATGTAGGTTGAGGTAGTGATTAGCTGCTCAAACCCATGTAGGTTTATACAGGAAGTAGTGTTGGGAGCTTGTATTTGTAAGCCAATCAATATTTACATCTCCCAGTATAATTATTTAATTGTGGATGGTATGTGAGAGGTGAGATAGGATGTTCTCAAGTATGTTAATGTTATCACCAGGGGGATATAGATTGCTGCAACAGTTATGGTGTTGAAACTGTTAAGTTTGAAGTTGGTCAGTAGGAGTTCAGCTGGTGAGAAGGAGGGTAAGTCTAGTGTGGGACTGATTTGGGAGAGACAATTGGAGTAGAGTATGGAGACTCCCTTTCTTTTAGGTCGAACTAATCTAAGGATGTTATAGTCAGGAGGGATGATTTCACCATCCCAGATGGTGTGGTTTTAACCATGTTTCAGTTAGGGTAACTATGTCAGGAGTATAGTTAGCTATCCAAGCATGGAGTTCTTTAACTTTATTTACAAGGCTCCTGAAGTTGATAGAGCAGAATTTTACTTGTTTTTGTGGGTTGGAGGGGTTGGCAGGTTTAGATACAGGGGGGTTATTGTTCAGGGTAGTGTTGTCTGTAGGGCTTTGGTTGGGATGAATGTAACCAGATAAAAGTAGAGGTTTGTAATGGGGTTTTAATTTGAGTAAATAGACTTTATTTTTGTTTTAAAGGGGAGGGGGGAGATATTTTTATTTTAGGAATGTGAGTGGTGGGGGGAAGGATGGAGGGACAAATTAGTAGATAGGGTTTTGGTGTAGTACTCGAGTTAAGAGTTGTGTTTGAGGGATGAAAATAGGGAGTAGGTAATTGAGTGATAGGCGGTGAGGTGATAGAGTATGGAATAGAGAAGGTAAGAGTATAGTTTGAGTTGTAAGAGACATGTCACTTTATGGGATGTAGAACAGAGGATGAGAGGAAGGGGTGGGAGTAAGGTATAGTAATCTTTGATAGTGGATAGTAGGCAAGTGTGAGGAGGAGCAAAGAAGGAAGGTATTATGAGAACAGAAAGTAGAGGGATGGGGGATTTGGGAGGAAGTGAGGGGGTGTGGTTGTATGGATAGGTATAAAGGTAATGATATGGGGAGTGGGTGGGGAGTGAAGTGAGCGGAGCGGGGCTACACTTTCCAGATAGAACTTAGTTAAAGAAAACTATCAGCTAGTCCAGGGACATTTACTAGAGATGCTACACCTGGAGGGCTTTCAGCTGCATTTAGAGCAAATGTGGCATCCAGGGTTTTTAAAACATTTGGTGTGTTGTACCTGAGCAATCACTTTGGGGGATGGGGGAAGGGAGGGAAACCATCAGTTGGAATTGAAAGTAGCAGGGGACAATCCAAGGCAGTCTGCTAACCTAGCTAATTATCAAAGGACAGCCAAGGAAATAAGGCAAACATACAGGCACCCTTGTTCAAGGACTGGAAGGTTTCTCCAAGAAAAACTGTGTGCACCACACTTTTCACATCTTTTAAGCTCTGTGGAAGACTCCTTAGGTGAAGTCATCAAGGAAAGCACTACATTATCTAGGCCATGGTGTGAGTAAAAAGTTAACAAAGCTTTTTTTTTAATGAGCACTGCCCATATAAATAAGAAATGACTAGGGCAAGATGCATAGTGGCACTTAACTCATTGTGTACTACAGTGCACTGCTAGTGTGACAGTACACTTTAACCACTCTTTAGGGGGAATGTTCGCTTGCCTCATAGCCATAAAGCCGCGTTTCAGTTTAGCTCTCAGCTGAGTGGAAACTTTTTGATATTTTGTGGGAAAATTTGTTTATTTTCTTGTCGTTTGTGACGTACATCCATTAATCTTTACATTTACAGTTAGATTTACATCATTCTCACTTTTACTTTTACCCGTTTGGTAATCTTAAAGTACCATTGGTTGTACAGCCTTCTCTCTTTACCCTTGTAGTATTCCTTGAATGCCATCGCTGGTATTTCTTCTCTCCTTCCCCTTTTATGTCTAGTTGTGTGTTTTTGACTCTTTGGATAGGTACTGTGTGTATTTGCCTTCTTCCTGATTTCTTATTTTTTTGCACGTTTGTCACACTTAAATATTTCAGATCATCAAACAAATGTAAATATTGGACAAAGATAACCCAAGTAAACACAAAATGTAGTTTGTGATGATTTTATTTATTAAGGAAAAAAACTATCCAAACCTACATGGCCCTATGTGAAAAAGTAATTGCCTCCTAAACCTAATAACTGATTGTGCCACCCTTAGCAGCAACAGCTGCAATTAAGCATTTGCGATAACTGGCAATGAGTCTTTCACATCGCGCTGTTGAGGAATTTTGGCACACTCTTCTTTGCAGAATTGTTTTAATTCAGCCAAATTGGAGGGTTTCTGAGCATGAACCGCCTTTTTAAGGTCATGCCACAGCATCTCAATTGGATTCAAGTCTGGACTTTAACTGGGGCACTCCAAAACATGCATTTTGTTTTTTAAGCCATTCAGAGGTGGACATTCTGGTGTGATGTTCATCGTGCATACAGCTGCAGTAATCACAGATGGGGTTTTTCAGCCGTCAGGCGGTCCCTCGGTCGGCCGAATTCCAAAGTCTTGGTCCGGCGTCGGTTGTAGTCGCTTACTCTTCTGACGTCAGGAAGGCCAGAGTATATAAGACACAGCCGACGCCATGTTCTTCAGTCTTTTTTGCCGCGCAGTGCCCGAAGCAGAAGCAGTTCGCAAGTGCCGGTCGGCCAGCTCCTGAATTACGAAAATATTTGGAACCGAAGTCTTCATTAAAGCTAAGTACCCCGTTGGGGAAACTTTTCTTGCCTCAGACCGATGTCAGAAAAAGTTAATAATTTTATTTCTTGTGGGAAGCAAATACCGCATAAGGATTTCCATTCCCTTTGCATACCTTGTTTGGGCCCAGACCACGACGTCTCGGGCTGTTGCTTTTGCGCTACCTTCAATAAACGCACTATCAAGCGTCGGGCGGAGTTCGCCCAACACTATTTTGGTAAAGCTTTTGACTATAAAATATCGTCGGACACTCCGACTACCGTTTTATCCAAAAAACGCAAGGAAAAGGACCGACACGCGAGGCCCGTGGTCTCCACCGACACCACGCCGAAACAGGCTACACGTGGTCCGGTTCTCAGCGAGACGCCTTTGCAGTCCCTGACTACCGACGACACTCCTTTGGCGGTGTCTTCTGTACCCGAGACCGCTGGGTCCTCGGCCCTTTCCCAGACTACAACCGAAGCCCCGGCTTATGTCGAGCCTACTAATGTGGACAGGTCCACCTCCACCCATGGTGTATTTAGGCCTTCATCTTCTTTTTCTATTAAGGCCTTTACTAAATCCAAAGCAGCCAGGCATCACACTAGGCCTGCTGCTCAAGGCCCATCTCCTGGACCCATGCCTAAGAAACAGATGCTTAAAATGGCTGAGGATCTAATAACTCTTATCAGAGGTTCTCAGCCCCCTCCCGACAAGAGACCCAGAGTGGAGGAAGAATCCCCCTCTTCTGATCAGGGATCCATTGTATCAGAACATTCTGATGCAGAGGAACACTCTTACTCCCCTTTTGAGGATTCGGATGCAGAACAGTCCATTCCTTCTGTATCCCCCCCTGAGGATTTTTCTTTTGGGGAAACCTTGCACACCTTGAGGGAACACTTCCACTGGGAAGGCCAAGACTTTTCAGATTCCAAGAAAAGACTTAGGGAATTTCTTTGGTTACCTCAGCACAGACCTCTGGCTATACCCCCTGTTTTGGAGGTACTGGATGATGTCTATTCGAAGGCTTGTCTTAACCCTGATTCTCTGCCTCCTGCACCAGTAAAGCCTGATAGGTATTACAGAGTACCCAGTTCTCACCAATTTCTCTACAAAGGCCATAATGCTGACCCTGAAACCATTTCACAAGGCCCTAAGGGATTAAAGGCCTCCACTGCCAAGAATCCACTTCCTGCAGAAAGGGAATCTAGATCGCTAGAAAGGTGGGGTAAGAAGGTATATACCTCGGCCACCCTAGCCATGAGGGCCTTAAACTGTCAGTTTCATATGATTAAATATCAACAGTTCCTGTTATCACAATTAAAAAACAAAATGTCTCAACCTGAACAACCAGATTTAAAAGAGTTGCAGGATATGATGCATAGTGCGGAGCAAGTGGGTAAACACACCTTACAATGTGGTTATGATGCCCTAGAGGCCTCCAGTAGAGCGGCTGCTACAGGATCAGTCATTCGCAGACATGCCTGGCTTAGGGAACAAAATTTACCTGATCATGTGAAAGCTAAACTTCTTGATGCTCCTTTACAAAAGGATGTACTTTTTGGTACTAATGCTGAGGATATACTACGAAAAATGGAAGAAAAAGTCAAATCTATGCAAACTGTCAAAGCTTTCTTACAGGTCCAGCCACCACGTTTTAGCAGGAATTGGCCTTCAAAAAACTGGTCCTTTCCAGCCACTGACAAGCCCCAAAGAGGTAGATACAGACGCACAAGGGGCAGAGGGCAACCACAAGGATCATATAGAGGCAGGCAATGGCAATCTCCAGCACCAAGAGGTGGTGAAGACAGTGCACAACAATACAGGAAGCAAACTCAATGACTCCCTCATTTCCTTGCCAAGCAAGTCACAGCTGGCAGCACCTTTGGGAGGGAAACTAACATTATTTGCAAACAATTGGCATATTGTCACAACAGACAAATGGATACTGGACATCATAAACAGAGGCTACAAATTTCAATTTCACACTCTTCCAAAAATGAGAGGCATGCCAAACCTGCCACAAAATCAAAGGGCAGAGGCACAACTACAAATTTCAAAGCTCCTAAACATGAGAGCTATACAAAAGGTACCTACGCACCAACAAGGTCAAGGTTTTTATTCAAGACTTTTTCTGGTACCAAGAAAAGGAACCGACTGGAGACCCATTCTGGACTTATCCATCCTAAACACATTTCTACTCGTTCCAAAATTCAAGATGCTCACATTACAGCAACTTCTTCCCATGCTGGGCAAGGAGTTCTGGCTGCTAACATTGGACCTCAAGGAGGCATACCTGCATGTCCCAATCAGACAAAGCTGCAGAAGATACCTCAGATTTCTTGCAGGTTCAATCCACTATCAATTCTCTGCATTGCCCTTTGGCTTATCTACTGCACCCAGAGTATTCACAAAGTGCCTGGCATCAGTAATTGCATACTGCAGACTTCAAGGGATACAAATTTACCCTTATCTGGACGACTGCCTGATCCAAGCAGACAGCAAACACATACTACTGGAACATCTGGCATATGTGACACGATTACTGCTTTCTCTGGGATATACCATCAGCAAGGAGAAATCAAGGCTAACACCATCTCAGAAAATAACATTCCTGGGTGCCAGCTTGGACACAAACACCCAGATGGCATATCTTATGCCAGAAAAACAAAGGCAACTATCTCAGTACTTCAAAACACTAGCAAAAAGTACCAGGCTTACTGCAAGGAAAATCCTGCAGGCTCTGGGATTCATGGCATCTTGCATTCTTCTAATCCCATGTGCAAAGTTGCATATGAGGAAACTTCAGTGGTACCTAAAAAATCTATGGTCTCAACACAGTCACAGCTTGGAAGCAATTATACCGATAATTCCATGTTTGCAAAAGGAATTCCTATGGTGGGCCCAAGCATGTCAATTAAACGCAGGCCTTCCATTCTGCAAGCCTCAAGCAAAACAAGTCATGACCACAGACGCCTCAGACTACGCCTGGGGGGCGCACATGAAGGACAGGTGCATTCAGGGCAGATGGTCCCAAAAGGAAAAGCACCTTCACATCAATCAAAAAGAAATGCTAGCAGTAATAAATGCAGTTACAGCCTTCAAAGACTTCTTGCATCCAGGGCAATTACTGATAAGAACAGACAGCACCACAGTAATGTGGTACATAAACAAACAAGGAGGAACACATTCATACCCCTTGTGCAGACTAGCCATGACTCTTTGGAACTTGGCTCTGGAAAGACAAATCCAGCTTCAAGCACAGTACTTGCCAGGACTGGAAAACACACTGGCAGACACTTTAAGCAGAAATATGACAGATCCACACGAATGGAAGTTACATCCTCAGGTGTTTACAGAGATAATCCAAGCGTGGGGGAGGCCAGACATAGATCTTTTTGCCTCCCACAGGAACCATCAATTGAAAATGTTTTGTTCAAGGACCTTCCATCCAAAGGCCTGGAAAGTGGACGCCCTTTCATTCAGTTGGACAGCATGGACAGTTTATGCATTCCCACCTCTGCCTCTTCTGCCCAAGGTGCTTCTGAAAGCAAGAACAGACAAGCCAAGGATGATACTGATTGCTCCAGATTGGCCAAGGCAACACTGGTACCCACTCATGAGGAGCCTAACTCATACTCCTCCCTGGTCCCTGCCTCTAACACCTCTTCTGCTGACTCAGAACAGATACAAAACTCTTCACAGTCAGCTGAAAACACTCAACCTCGCTGCATGGAAAATACCTTAATACCACAACAGACCCTACTCTCCAAGGAGGTGCGGGATGTCATTTTGGAAGCCAGAAGACCATCTACTAGAAAAGCTTACTCCGCCAAATGGAAGCGGTTTTGCTGTTGGAATGAGAAAAGAGGCCAGGACCCTAGGAAATTGAACTTGCCTCAGGTTTTACAGTACCTGGCTGAACTGCTGAACAGTGGACTTTCATTTTCTTCCATAAAAAAACATGCCTCTGCCATTTCTGCAGAATTCAACACGGATCCTCCTTTATTCTCTCACCCACTCTTACGGCAGTTCCTCAGAGGGGCTAAGAATATAAGACCTCCAAGGAAGCAACCAATGCCAGCCTGGGACCTTAATTACATACTAGAAAAATTAACATTGCCTCCTTTTGAATCTGCTGCCTCAACATATTTGCAATATTTGTCCTGGAAAACAAGTTTCCTTCTGGCCATCACTTCAGCTCATAGGGTTTCTGAATTACAGGCCCTCATGGTGGTGCCGCCCTTCCTCATCTTCCATCAGGACAGGGTTTCCCTTCGTACCAACCCATCTTTTATGCCAAAAGTGGTATCCAAGGTAGCCTTAAATCAATCCATACACTTACCTACCTTTCATCCTAACCCTCAAAACAAAGGGGAAAGGCTGCTACACTCTTTAGACATCCATAGGCAGCTACGTTATTATTTGGACAGAACAAAGTCCTTCAGGAAATCAGAACAACTTTTTGTGTCCTATGCTGTAGGGGCTCAAGTTAAACCAGTTACAAAACAGGCCATTTCCAAGTGGATTGGCCACTGCATACGGTTTTTTTATTCCTATCATGGGAAATCTGTCCCTACTGGTATCAGATCTCACTCCACCAGGGCCACAGCCACCTCTACAGCCTTCCTCAGAGGTGTTCCTACTAAAGATATTTTGGAGGCAGCCACTTGGAGTTCTCTGCATACCTTCTCAAAACACTACCACCTGCCCTTGTATTCCAAAACAAGAGCAGGCTTTGCCACTGCTGTTTTGCAGGGCATTCTGGCTCAACCCAGTTCCTCATAGTACCTACCACCCTATGCATAGCTATGGGACTCTACCCATCTGTGATTACTGCAGCTGTATGCACGATGAACATAGTACAGATGTCCTTCATGGATGCATCTGCAGTCATAACAAATGGGTTGTCCTATCGTCAGGCAGCCCTTCGGTCGGCCGGATTCCAAAGTCTGGGTCCGGCTTCGGCTGATGTCGCACTTCACCCGACGTCATCTCTGCTGGTCTTCGGGTATAAAGGCATCAGCCGACGCCATTTTCCTCAGTCTTTCTTGCCGCGTGGCGCCCGAAGCAGAAGCTGTTCGCAAGTGCTGGTCGGTCAGATCCAGAGATTACTACTACCGAATACTACTTGAAGACTTCTAAAAGCTAAGTACCCGTTGGGGACTCTTTCTTGCCTCAGCCGATGTCAGAAAAAGTCAATAACTGTTTAACTTGTGGGAAACAAATACCTCATAAAGATTTCCACTCTTACTGTCTGCCTTGCTTAGGCCCAGACCACGACGTAGCAGCCTGTTCGGCCTGTGCTTCCTTCAACCGGAACGCTTAGGCGTCGGTCGGAGTTTGCTGAACAGTTTTCGGCTCAGATTTTGCATACATTATGCCGCCGGATCCTCCGACTACCCAAATTGTTAAAACGCAAAGAAAAGACCGACACTCGCGGTCTACGGTTTCGGCGAAACCACGGTTAAGCAAGCATGAGTGTCTCGTTTCGGCGAAACCGAAAACTGGTCAATCTTCAGCGAATCCATGACTACTACTGAGGCTCCTGCTGCCTTACCTGAATCGGCCTCAGAAATTTTGCCTACAACTGTGGTTTCTAGTGATTTATCAGACACCATCCCTTTGGATGTCTCTACCCCAGCACGTGGTGCTGCTAGACCCCTGCAGCCATGTCTATCAAGGCCTTTGCCAGGGCTAAAGCAGCCAAATCTGCTAAATCTGTGCCTGTTAAACCCCCTCACACAGGCCCACTTCTAGTTCACAAATGCTTACTCTGGCAGAAGATTTAATATCCTTAATTAGGGGATCCCAATCTCACCCAGACAGGGCCTCTCAGCCCCCAGAAAAGTGACCTAGAGCAGAGCCCCGAGCCAGTGTCCTCTGATGATTCTGCGGATGACTCAGACATTACAGACCAGCCAGAGGATCCTTTTTCTACTTATGAAGACTCCGATGCTGAAGAATCTATTCCAGCTGCCTCTCCACCAGAGGAATTTTCCTTTGGGGAAACCTTACATGCCATGAGAGAACAATTCCAATGGCAGGGACAAGATTTCTCAGATTCAAGAAAAAGGCTTAGGACTTTTCTGCACTTACCACAACATAGGCCCTTAGCTATACCTCCTGTTCTGCCTGTTGTGGATGATGCATTTAATGATGTCTGCACTGCTCCTGATTCTTTACCTCCAGCCCCTGCCAAACCAGATAGATTTTACAGGGTGCCAGACACTCATCACCACCTATACAAGGCCCCACTTGCAGACCCGAAACTATTTCCCAGGTGCCTATGGCAGTAGCCTCGAGCACAGCAAAAACCCTATTCCTTCTGAAAGGGAATCCAGGTCCTTAGAGATGGGGAAAAAGTTTACACCTCTGCTACTCTCTCAGCTAGAGCTTTAAACTGTCAGTTTCACATGATCCAATACCAAGAGTTTATGCTTGATCAGTTAACTAAAAAACTGTCCTCTGATGAATCTTTAGATAAGAAATATGTATTAGAAATGGTGAATAACATCCAACAGGTTAGTAACCATTCCTTAAAATGTGGCTATGATGCACTGGAGGCTTCATTTAGATCAGCCATGACTGGCACAGTGATAAGAAGGCATGCATGGTTGAAAGAACAGGTCTTACCGGATCATGTTAAAGCAAAGCTATTAGATGCTCCTATGGATAAGGCCAGTCTATTTGGTACACCTGCCCAGCAGGTAATGAAGAAAATGGAAGAAAAGGCAAAATCTGTACAAACAGTTAAAGACTTCTTACAGGTTCAGCCCCCAAGGTTTAGCAGGAACTGGCCTGCCAAAAATTGGTCCTTTTCTGACTCCACAAGATCCCAAAGGGGCAGGAATAGACGCTCTAGAGGCAGAAATCAATCCAGAGGAGGTGCCTACAGAGGACGACAGTGGCAAGGCAATAACCGAGGCACAGACACAACCACTGCCACTGCAACAGGACAATCACAGTGACTTGGCTCTAACTCCGCCTACCAGGGAGCAAATAGCAGCACCATTAGGCGGAAAGTTAGCCTTATTTTGAAAAATTGGCACTATATCACAAAAGACAAGTGGATTTTGCAAACCATAGACCAAGGCTACGGTTCCACTTTCACACCTTACCAGTAAAAAGAGGAATGCCAAACCTGCCTCCAAATCAAAAAATAGAAGCTCTGCAGCAGATAACGGAATTAACAAAGATGAGAGCTGTGGAAAGAGTACCAATAACAGAACAGGGCAAAGGATTCTACTCCAGACTCTTCCTAGTACCAAGAAAAGAGAAAAGTTGGAGACCTATTCTCGACCTGTCCATCTTAAACACATACATCATTGTCCCAAAATTCAAAATGCTGACCCTACAGCAACTTCTTCCCATGCTGGGCAAGGAGTGTTGGCTGGTAACTCTAGATCTCAAGGAGGCATACCCGCACGTCCCCATTCGACCAAATTGCAGAAGATACCTCAGATTTCTTGCAGGATCAGAGCATTATCAATTTTCAGCATTGCCCTTTGACTTATCTACTGCGCCCAGAGTATTCACAAAATGCCTGGCATCAGTAATCGCTCACTGCAGAGTACAGGGGATCCAAATTTATCCATACCTGGACGACTGCCTTTTACAAGCGGACAACAAAAGCAAGCTGACAACAGATTTACAAAGGGTCATTTACTTGCTACAAGCCCTGGGATACACAGTCAATTTACAAAAGTCAAGGCTGATACCATCCCAAACAAGAACATTCTTGGGCGCGGAATTGGACACAGTAAAACAAATGGCATTCCTAACTGCAGAAAAACAAAAAGAGCTCCCTCTTTACTTCTTGGCATTAACAAAGCAGAACAAACTAACAGCAAGAAAAGTTCTGCAGGCCTTGGGCTTCATGGCATCATGCATAATCTTGGTCCCACATGCCAGACTGCATATGAGAAAGCTTCAGTGGTACCTAAAGAATTTATGGTCTCAACACAGGCACAGCTTAGAAACAGAAATACCACTAATTCCATGCCTAAAACAGGAGTTCCTATGGTGGGCTCAAGCATGCCAGTCAAACCCAGGCTTACCCTTCCACAACTTTCGAGCAAGCCAAACCATCACAACAGACGCCTCAGACCTAGGATGGGGGGCGCACATGCTGGACAAATGCGTACAAGGATTGTGGACTCAGGACCAACTGCACCTGCACATAAACCAAAAAGAAATGTTGGCAGTAAAACTGGCAATCCAAAAATTCAGACCATTCCTCAAAGAAGGCCATTTGATGATAAGGACAGACAACACCACAGTCATGTGGTACATCAACAAACAGGGAGGCACTCATTCATACCCCCTATGCAGAATGACTTTGGACCTTTGGAAACTGGCTCTCAGCTACAACATCCAGTTACAGGCAATATTTGTACCGGGAAAAGAGAACACCCTAGCAGACATGTTAAGCAGAACCACCTCGGATGCTCACGAATGGATGCTACACCGGACATCTTCAAGGCCATCACAAAGAAATGGGGAATGCCACAAATAGATCTATTCGCTTCCCCACTCAATCACCAGCTCAAAAAATTCTGCACAAGGACATTCCACCCACTTGCATGGAAGGTGGACTCTCTATCCTTCAGCTGGAAAGGCCTGACAGCATATGCATTTCCACCTCTTCCCTTGATGCACAAGGTACTACTGAAAATCAAAGAGGAACGTCCAAGGATAATCCTGATAGCTCCGAACTGGCCAAGACAACACTGGTACCCATTGCTGAGGAGCATGTCTCGGGAGAAAATGTGGTCAATACCCCTGATGCCTTTGATGTTAACTCAGAAGAACTACAACATCATGCATCCAAACCTAAAAACCTTGCAACTGACTGCCTGTAACATCACATAGCAGCAACTAACCCAGATCTTTCCCAAAGGGTTAAAGACATTATCCTTGAAGCCCACAGACCTTCAACAAGAAGGAACTATGCAGGAAAATGGAAAAGGTTTGTCATTTGGAGTACTGAAAGAGGAAAAGATGTGTCAAACATAGATATTGCTAACATTCTGGAGTACTTGGCAGAGCTTCTACATACAGGCCTGTCCTATTCCTCCATCAAGATACATGCATCAGCTATTTCAGCAGAATACAGCTTTGATCCACCTGTCTTTCACATCCTCTACTCAGGCATTTCCTCAGAGGGATCAAGAATGTAAAACCTCCTAGGAAACAACCATTACCAGCATGGGACTTGAACTTTGTGCTAGAAAAGTTGACACTCCCTCCGTTTGAACCAGCAGCAACAGCAGATCTACAACACCTGTCATGGAAAACTGCTTTCCTACTGGCAATTACCTCAGCAAGGAGGGTTTCGGAACTACAGGCCTTAATGGCAGTGCAACCCTTCCTAATCTTCCATCAAGATAGGGTGTCCATGAGAACAAATCCTACATTTATGCCTAAGGTGGTATCCAGAGTGTCTTTAAACCAGGCAATCCACCTACCTACCTTCTTTCCCAATCCACAAAACAGAGGGGAAAGAATGCTGCATACCTTGGATGTACATAGACAGTTACGCTACTACATGGACAGAACCAAAAGTAACAGAAAAACTGGCCAGCTTTTTGTAGCCTATGCAACAGGAAGGGAAGGAAAAGCAATTTCCAAACAGACAATCTCCAAGTGGATAGGAAATTGCATAAGATTCTGTTACTCCTACCATGGAAAACCAATTCCACAGAACATAAGGCCTCATTCTACAAGGGCTACAGCCACTACCACAGCTTTCTTACGAGGAGTGGCAACCAAGGACATTATTGAGGCGGCTACTTGGACCTCCGTGCATACATTTGCCAAGCATTATAATTTACCTCTATATTCTAGATCCCGAGCAGGGTTTGCCACTGCTGTACTGCAAGGGATCCTAACCACACCATAATTTTTCTTCCTCCTCCCCTAGTTTGGCTATGGTATTCTACCCATTTGTTATGACTGCAGATGCATCCATGAAGGGACATAGTACAGTTTTGTACCTACCATAAATGTAGATGTCCGAACTGGATAGCATCTGCAGTCAGGATTACCCTCCCTCCTTCCCCTCTGTGGTACTCCTAGGGTATTTACCCTCCTAATAGCTAGCTGGGGGGGGAGTCTCTTATGGTGTATTTGTTTGTATATATGTACATACATGCTTATTTTTTGTGTTTGCCTTCTCCTTTTTTGGAAACATTGGCATTTCTCCAAAATTTAGCCTTCCAAGAGGGCAACTGGCATCTGGGGCAAGAAACACTGAGGAAAATGGCGTCGGCTGATGCCTTTATACCCGAAGACCAGCAGAGATGACGTCGGGTGAAGTGCGACATCAGCCGAAGCCGGACCCAGACTTTGGAATCCGGCCGACCGAAGGGCTGCCTGACGACAGGACAACCCATTTGTTATGACTGCAGATGCTATCCAGTTCGGACATCTACATTTATGGTAGGTACAAAACTGTACTTTTTGTACCTACCATAAATGTAGATGTTCGAGTGCTAATACAGCTGCCGTACAGGTTTCCCTCCCTCCTTCCCCACATACCACTTGACTGGGTTATCCTGCTATGTTTTATTTGCTTGCTTACACTGATTTTGCATTACATTGCTTTTCTTTCACATGTACAAAAAGCTTTATTTATGTATTGCCTTCCTTTTGGGGGCACCTGACATCTGGGGCAAGAAAGACTGAAGAACATGGTGTCGGCTGTGTCTTATATACTCTGGCCTTCCTGACGTCAGAAGAGTAAGTGACGACAACCGACGCTGGACCAAGACTTTGGAATTTGGCCAACCGAGGGACCGCCTGAAGGCTGAAAACCCCCATCTGTGATTACTGCAGCTGTATTAGCACTCGAACATCTACATTTATGGTAGGTACAAAACTGTACTTTTTGGATCATTGTCTTGCTGCATAACCCAAGTGCGCTTCACCTTGAGGTCACAATGGCTGGATATTCTCCTTCAGGATTTTTTGGTGGAGAGCAGAATTCATAGTTCCATCACAAAAAGCAAGTCGTCCAGGTCCAGAAGCAGCAAAGAAGCCCCAGACCATCACACTACCACCACCATGTTTGACTGTTGGCATGATGTTCTTTTTCTGAAATGCTGTTACTTTTGCACCAGATGTAATGGGACGTGCACCTCCCAAAACGTTCAACTTTAGTTTCGTCAATCCAAAGAATATTTTCCCAAAAGTATTGGGGGATCATCAGGATTTTTTTTTGGCAAAAGTGAGATGAGCCTTTATGTTCTTTTTGGTCAGCAGTGGTTTTCGCCTTGGAACTCTGCCATGCTTGCCATTTTCGCCCACTCTCTTTCCTATGGTTGAGTCATGAACACTGACCTTAACTGAGGCAAGTGATGCCTGCAGTTCTCTAGATGTTTTCTGGGTTCTTTTGTGACCTCTTGGATGAGTCGTCACTGCGCTCTTGGGGTAATTTTTGTAGGCTGGCCACTCCTGGGAAGGTTCTCCACTGTTCCATGTTTTCTCCATTTATGGATGATGGCTCTCACCTTGGTTTTCTGGAGTCCCAAAGCTTTAGAAATGGCTTTGTAACATTTTCCAGACTGATAAATGTCAATTACTTTGTTTCTCATCTGTTCCAGAATTTTTTTAGTTCGCTGCATGATGTCTTCCTTTTTGGGATCTTTTGTCCTACTTCACTTTGTCGGACAGGTTCTCTTTAAGTGATCTCTTGATTCAACAGGTCTGGCAGTAATCAGGCCTGGGTGTGGCTCGTGAAATTGACCTCAGCTTTCCCAAAAATATGATTAACCACAGTTACTTCATGATTTAACAAGAGGGTCAATTATTTTTCACATAGGGCCATGTAGGTTTGGATAGTTTATTTTTTCCGTAATAAATAAAATCATCACTTAAAAACTGCATTTTGTGTTTACGTGGGTTATCTTTGTCTAATATTTGTGTAATATTTAAATTTGTTTGATCTGAAACATTTGTGTGTGACAGACGTGCAAAAGAATAAGAAATCAGGCAGGGGACAAATACTTTTCATTGCACTGTAGATAGGTTTGGACTTAAGAGTAGAATTTATTTTTCCTCTGAAGATTTTGATTGTTGTATGTAACTTTTTCATGATGTCTGAAAAGAAGGGTACATTGGGCTTCAAGCATTGTACTTCTTGTAATGGCAAACTTCCGAATAGTGACTCTTACAGTGATTGTGTCTATTGCTTGGGGGTGCCCCATCTTTTGGTGCAATCCCCCTATGTGATTTGTCAAAGTTTCAGCCAGCGCACTCTGAACGAACGCAAGAATAAGTTAATACTGAAGGGCCTTCTTAAGTCGCCCTTTTCAGAGGCCCTTTCTGCGACGGAGGGCTCAACCGCTCCTAGGAAGGATAAGAAAAGGTCCCATTTGATTCCATTTTCACCCTTGGGTGACCAGGGTAAGTCTGTGAAACCTAAAGTGCAAAAAAACTTTCTTTGGAACATAAATCTGCTGTGTAGGCACTGGCTTTGTCTGCTCCAGGTACTACGACTGCTTCTCCATTGGCACCAGCTTCGGCTCCGATACCATTTCCAGCACCGACTATAGACCTCACCGTACCTACGACGACTTTGGCACCAGGTGCCACTTTGGCACAGTGCACGCCTTCGATGCCTATCTCTGCAGTGATGATTGAACCTATTTTATTGGCTCTGAGTGCCCCTTCGGCACAGAGCTCTTTTGCGATTTCAGCAAGGATGGATTTGAGCCCACTGCTTCCTGTCTGTAAACTTGAGACATCGGTGCCGGTAGATTCCACACCACGGACCAGATACTCTCCTTCCATAGACCCGTTTCTAGGCCAAGTATATATCCCATTTCTAGATTGCCCTGACTTTCCGTCAGGAGTATCCACTAGATCCACCAGGAGCCTTTCAGAACTTGATGTGTGTCTTGTGGATCAGCTGTTTGCAATCAGGGGGATACTCACGCCTTCCAGGACCCATCCTCCTGCAGGACTTGGGTTGACTTCTCCATGGACTCCATCCTATTCTCCTCCTTTGGCCTTCCATTTCCAAAGCCTTCTGCTTCGATGTCCTTTTCGGACCCTCCCCTCCATCTCAGCTCCTGTAGTGCACCTCACTGTGGCTCTGGGGCCATCCCTTTGATCCTCAGTTCCTGCTGAACCAGTCCTTTCTTAACCCTGTGATTGGGCAGCAGTCTCTGCAGTTCAGGGCACGGTTCCCAGAGTCTCTTTGGTTCCGTCTTCTGTGCTGGGAGTTTTGTCTGCACTGATTTTGCTTGAGGCTGCATTCTCGGGAGTGGGTTTGGCGGAGCAGGTTGTGACCCCGGTTCCAAGGTTGTCCTTCTCGGTTCTGGGCTCCCATCCCTCTTTGGCAGACCTGCTTTCCGTGTGATGGAGAGGGCACTCTGCCGATGTCTGAACCCCAGACTTCTTCCCCGTAAGCTACAGCTGCCACAGGCCACTTCCCCGCGACTCCGGGCAGAGAATCCACAGGAACCCCAGGTACAGGGTACCCACTCTTCCGAGTCCTCCTCAGAAGCCCACACAGAAGAGGTCGTGCAAGAGGAAGCACTTAGACTCCCCTGAGGAGTCTCTAACAGAGGACATGGACTTCGATGATGGTGAGGGGTCCACATGGTCACCCCCTGATGATGTCTCCTTCGGAGACGTCCTTGAAATGCTGAAACCGAGGGGTGACTGGAAGCCCGCTAATCCTTCTTCTGAGGAGTCCGTGTTCCTGCAGGCTTTCCATGCCCAGCCATCTACCTCTTGGGTGACCCCACCTGCAGACGAGCTAGTTCAGCTCGTGGTGCAGCGCACGTGGAAGAACCCTGATTCTGTTGAGGCGATCCCTCGGTGACCTGACAAGATACTCTCTCCACCCGATGCTAATGCACATTGGTCCAGAGGTTTACAGCTCGATACTATGGTGGTGGCGGTGGCCACGAAAAAGGTTCTAGCAGAAGAAAGCCCTACTGTCCACCCACCCAACAGTGATTCCCAGGCCGTGGACAGATTGGGGAAGCAAGTCTTTGCATCAGTGACCTTTGCAATACGGTCCCTGAACTACTTGACACATTTTATGAGACTCCAAATAGAGTTGATTTCCGAACTCTCTGGAACGCTCGCAGGACGGGTATCTGACGAGGTAAGGGGCAAAGTTGCCTCACAGCTCGCAACCCTGGAATCTATCTCCAACCCCTCTGTGAGGTTGCTTTCACACGCAACTGAAGGGATGGCTAGAGCTGTGTGTTCAGGCATAGTTATGAGATGTCATGCCTGGATGCATATTTGTGACCTTGCAGATCCCTTCAAGGCTTCCTTTCTGAATGCTCCCATTGAAGCATCTTCCCTGTTTGGCTCCAAGGTAAAGGACACTCTAGCCAGGTGTAAGCAGGATGGTAAGAACCCTGTCTGCCATAGGTCTATGTTTTTTCCAACCCTCACTGTTCCTACTCCAGGGACCAGAGGAGTGGGAAGACATGGCACAAAAAATCTCAGGGCCCTTTCCTTGCCACATGTGGTGACGATACCCCCAGGGGCAGAAAGGGTAACAATTCTGGAAGATGACCCTATCGAGGCGGGGGGGGGGTCCACCTAACCAAGGCCCCAGAGATTCCTTTTCTGGGCAGCCTTACCAGGACTCCTAAAGAGCGGCCCGATTGCTTTCCTCTGGAAACAGTCGGGGGTCATTTCTTTCTGCACCAAGCTGCCTGGCACTCTATTACCACCAATCATTGGGTGCAGAATATCATTACCAGAGGTTACACCATTCATCTCATTACTTATCCAAAACTTCCAACAAAATTTCCCGAAATTCCACCCAGTCAGAGGGAAGAAGCAGCTTCAAAAATAGAAAATCTGTATCAAACAAGAGTCATCCAATTAGTCCCACCAGACCAATGTGGATCCATTTTACTCAAGATTCTTTTTGGTGCCAAAAAAGACAGGGGACTGGAGACCCATTCTGGATCTCAGCAGTTTGGACAAGTTTATTGCCCAAACCAAATTCCGGATGGTCACAGTTCAGCCCATTCTCCCTTTTCTAATGGATGGCGATTGGATGTGCTCAGTAGATCTCCTGCACCCGTATTATCACATCAAAATGGACAAATGTACCAGGAGTTGACTTTGCTTCCGACTAGGAGCCAATCATTACCAGTTTCTTGCCCTGCCATTTGGTCTCTCTACAGCCCCCAGAGTGTTCACAAAGTGCTTGGCAGTGGTTACAGTTCACTTGAGACTGCAAGGATTCTGGGTGTTTCCATACTTAGACAATTGGCTCTTTACTAACCCCCCCCAACACTACCACCGCGCATCTTCTGGCAGCTGCCCTGCAATACACCCTTTCTCTGGCAGAAATTTTGGGGATTACTTTGCACTGGTTAAAATCCAGCCTTACTCCGGCCCAGCAGATAGAATTAATCGGGGCAGTTTTCGACACTTGATCATGTCTGGTGTCACTCCTAGCTCACAGACTCCAAAGACTGAGGCTTCAGCTCCTGGTGATACTCTGTCAAAACAAAGTCTCAGCAAGAAAGGTTCTTCAGGTCCTAGGAACCATGGCAGCTTCCATACCAATAGTGCCTCTTGCGAAACTGCACATGCGAATTCTCCAATGACTTCTTTTCTCTCTATGGTTCCTGAACCATCACCCTCTGTTTTCAGATTCAGATAATCAACTCTTGCAAGCAGGACTTTCTTTGGTGGATGAGACACAGAACTTTGGAGCCGCCCATTCCAGTCTGCTCTGCCCAAGGCCATTGTGACCAAGGATGCTTCCCTGATAGGGTGGGTGGGGGGGGGGGCATTTCCAGGGAAAGACTGTCCAAGGTGCATGGTCCACTTTGGAGGCCATCCTGCATAACATTCTAGAACTGAAAGTGGTGCTGTTAGCGTTGCAAGCATTCCAAACTGTTCTTCCTTCTGGAATGATTGCATTTCAGTCAGACAGTATGTCGATAGTCTGGTATATCAAGAAGGAAGGAGGATCCAAGTCATACCCTCTGTGTCGAGAGGCCATGAGAATTTGGCAGTGGGTGATAGCTTCCAACCACTTTCTGATAGCAATGCACATCCCTGGGAACTCCAACGTGATTGCTGAGAAGTTGAGCAAATGCATTCTCTTGCCCCATGAGTAGTCTCTCAATCCCGAAGTAGCGGCAGAAATTTTCAGCTGTTGGGGCCAGCCTTGGAGTGACCTTTTCACCTCCCCATCCAACAGCAAATGCAGCAGCTATTTTGCCCTATTACCCCCAAGGGGGGAGTCCCCAAGGGATGCTCTGATTCACGATTGGCCCACAGCACTTCTTTATGCCTATCTCCCCATTCCTCTGATTCCTCAATTCATAAAGAAAGCTATTTGGTTGAAATACAAAGTGATCCTCATAGCCCCCTTTTGGCCTTGACAAGTTTGGTTCCCCTTCCGTCAGCCTCATCTGTTATATCCACCGTGGATTCTGGACCCTCTTCCAGACCTGATTTCTCACCCCCAAGGGTTGAGTCACCTGAATCTGTCCAGTCTCAAGCGGACAGCTTGGTTTCTCCACTTCCGTTAATTGCCAGCAGGATGATCTCACCTCATCTGTTCATGACATTATTCTGGCCTCTCATAAACCATCCACCAGAAGACTGTATCGGGACAAATGGAAAAGGTTTTCTGTTTGGTCAAAGGAAAAGATGCTAGATCCATATTCGGCTCCAGTCACAGCGGTCTTACAATATCTGTCTTGAGTTTTTTGAAGATGGATCCGCAGCCTCTATCATACGAGTACATCTAGTGGCGATTTCTAATTACCATAATAGGCTGAATGGTACTCCTCTCATATCACTGCATTTATGTAAAATTTTTCTCAAGGGAGTTTCTCACATTAGACCTTTAATCAGACAGCCTGTAGAGCCATGGAATCTCACGTTAGTTCTGCAGTCTTTGACTCAACCCCCCTTTGAACCTGCAGCGAAATGTGACCTCAAATTCCTGTCATGGAAATCTCTCTTCTTGGTAGCCATCACGTCAGCCAGACAAATTTTGGAGTTGCAAGCATTGTGCATCAAAAGACCCTACCTAATCTTCCACAAGGAACAGAGCATCACTCCGGACAAATCCATCTTTTCTCCCCAAAGTTGTTTCTGATTTTTCCATCATTCAATCTACTGACCTACCAGTAATTTTCCTAAATTTTTCTAATAAAGGAGAATACTGTCTACATTCCTTGGATCTGCACAGGCAATTGAGATTTTATTTAGACAGGACCAAAACAATACGCAAGACTGACCCAACTTTTCATTTCCTTTTCTGAGCCTAGAATGGAAAATTCTCTTTCCAAGGTCACTTTGTCAAAATGGCTAAGGGACTGCATACATTTCACCTATTCATTTGCAAAAGAACCTACGCCACAGAATATTAAAGCCCATTCCACTAGATCGATGGCAACTTCTGTAGCCTTCCATTCCAGGTATTCTATGGATGACATTTCGCAACAGCCGCTTGAGCTAAACCCCACACTTTTATCAGTCATTACAAATTGGATGTGGCCTCCAGAGGGAGAGCTGCCTTCGGCTCAGTGGTTCTCAGGAATGTTCTTGCATAAGGGCCACCCAAGGATTTCAAGGTAGCTGGGGATTTTGTCCCATCAGTGATGAATGGAAAGAAGATTAACAGCATCAGATAAAGAAGATGTAATGCGATCCTATCTCGCCTGCATTCTTGACTGATGGACTCGGAGCCGAGAATCGGCTCCGACTCGGCCGATACAAAAGCACGAAGCCTCTCATTGGCTGGGCCAACCCCTTATCCCAGGATGCACCACGCCCAAACTCCCAGATCTCGTTTGCCGCTTCTGAAGTAACGACGTGGTCTCGACTTGGCTGTGGCTAAGTACCCTTCCTTTTTTGGCCTTTTGGGTCGTTTTTGCTCTTAGCTTAGAAATTTTATAACCAAACAGCTATTTTAATAGCTATCTTCTTCTGTACTACCCTGTGATTAGCTGTGTTTGTTTTTGGTTGTTGTGTAATTCCTTCTGTTTGGCGGGCTAGGCCCGTTTAGAGGGCCTTTGCCCTATTTCTTGTCGAGCGTTTCAGTTAGAGCTCTTCCCTCCCTTCCCTCCTTGCGTTTCGAGTGCTTTGTGGGTCATGTCTGGCAAAGAAAAAGAGCATAAGCCGTCAGGCTTTAAAAAATGTTCGAAATGTGGCTATAAAATGTCGTTAACAGATGGCCATGCCATCTGTGTTTATTGCTTAGGGGCTAAACACTTGCAAGAATCTTGCAGTGTTTGCCATGCCTTCTCCTCTCGTGTACTACAGGAGAGAAAAAATAAGTTGATCCTGAAAGGTTTAATAAAACCAGCCTTTGAGGAAGCTATATCTTCTTCTCCCTCTTCGAAATCGAAGAAAAAGAAGTCTTCGGCTCCGGCAAGTCCGTCGGAGCTGCCTGAAAAAAGAACTAAATCTTTGTCCTCTTCCTCGTCTCCACTGATCTCGGAGCCGCAGGATAGAGGATCTATGTCTGGGTCTTCTTCCTCGGCCCCATTGGTCTCGGAGCCGCAGGAGAGAAGATTCAAGTCTCAATCTCCTTCCTCGGCTCCGTTGGTCTCGGAGCCGCAGGATAGAGAATTCCAATCCTGGTTTTCCTCGGCTCCATTGGTCTCGGAGCCGCAGGTGAGTGTTTCGGCTCCAGGGTCGGTTTCGTCGGCTCCTAAACCGTCGGCGCCGAAGGGGGTCTCGGTTCTAGTCAAGTCTTCCTCGGCTCCGATCCTTCTGGAGCCGATTAGGAGTTGACATTCCAGCATTGCCTCGGAGTCGATAGAAAGAGTTTCTCCCCCCCCCCCCCGTCTGGGTCCCCCCCCCCCGTCTGGGTCCTCCAGGCTTTCAGATTCGGATTTAGATAGGGTGGTCCAGAGGCTCCTCCAGTTACCTGTCTTATCTAAATTGTTTTCAGCTCCAGCCCAGCGGCCAGAGCCAACCATTTTGATTCCGTTTCTTCCTCCTCCGACAACCCTGGTGTCGTCGGAGATGGAGTTCGCAGAGTCGGGTGAGGTTCCTGAGTCGGTTCCGAGACCCACTGCTAGTCTGTCGGCACCGTCTTCAGCTCCAACCTTTTCTGTTCCTTCCAGGGGGTTTCGGTTCTCGGGTGTCCTCGGCCGAGCCTGAGGGGGATTTGTCGGGGCTTCTGGTTTCGGCCCCCTGTCTCCCGCTTGGCGCCTCTGCTAGGGGGACCCCGACACCAGTCATGGTCTCGCAAGCGGGCCTTTCTTCAGATTCTGGTGGACCCGCCTTCGAGGCTATGAGGAGTGCGCTAGACAAGTCTCTAGTGACTTCACCGGAATCTGCGACTCCTTCCCTAGACACGGCGACTAGAGCTTCTGGTGCCCCTCTGTCTTCGGACAGCGCGGCTCAGAGGCCTGAGGATTCCTCCATGTGTGGTCCCCCTTTTTCTGAGGAGCCTTCAGAGTCTTTGCCAGAAGAGCCCCTCAGGAAAAAGTTGTGCAAGAGGAAGCACATAGACTCCCCAGATGAGTCTGTCACCTCGGACACCGACCTTGATGATGCGGAAGGGTCCCCGAAGTCGTACTCTGACGATGTCTCGTTCTCCGATGTCCTGGAGATCTTGAGACAGAGGGACGACTGGCCGTCCAAAACCCCTTCCGCATAGGAGTCGGTCTTCCTCAAGGCCTTCGGAGCCCAACCCTCTGCCTGCTGGGTGTCTCCACCCTTCGATGAATTACTGGACCTTATTTGTCGAAGGGTGTGGGAGCACCCTGATTCTGTGGAGCCAGTTCCTTCTCGCCCCAACAAATTTTTATCCGCACCCCCTGGCAAGGAGTTTCTAACCAAGGGAGTTCCAGTGGATGCTGTGGTGGTGGCGTCTGCCACCCAGCAGGATGTGGCAGAGGCATCTACGTCTATCCATCCTCCTAACAAGGAGTCCAGGAGCATGGATAGGTATGGGAAGCATACCCTGACTTCAGCGACCTTTACCCTGCGGTCGCTGAATTATTTGTGTCATTTTACATGGCTCCAAAGGGATCTCATAAAGGAGTTGTCGGGTAAGGTGCCTGAGGCATTGACACAGTCTGTCAAGGCCCAGCTGTCTACCCTTTCGTCTATTGTTAACTCGTCCATGAGGCTCATATCGTATGCAGCCGAAGGGGCGAGTAGGGCAGCGAATTCGGGCGTAGCCCTTAGGAGGCAAGCCTGGATGCGCTTGTGTCACTTTGCGGAGGCTTTCAAGTCTTCTTTCACAGACGCTCCATTCGATGGGTCCTCTCTCTTTGGACCCAAGGTGAAAGACACACTCACTAGATGCGAGCAGGAGGGTAAGACTTTGTCTGCCGTTGGGGCCTGTTTTTCGCTCCCTTCGAGACCTTATCCCAAGGCGCAGAGGGGAGGAAAGATGTGGTTCAGAAAGTCCCAAAAGTCTTTCCCTGCCCATCAGAGTGACCCCCCTTCCAGAGGCAGAAGAGGGGGGAATTATTCTGGAAGACATCGCCCTAGAGGCGGCGGAGGCCCCCGCAACACAGGAGACCGCGAATCCTTTAGTGGTTCCTCCTTCCAGCGTCCCTGAGGGACTGCCCGACTGTGCGTCTCCGGAGCTAGTCGGGGATCGATTTTCAGAACATCCAAGGGCCTGGGGTTCCATCACCCAGGATCAGTGGGTGCTTCGTATCATCGCCGGAGGTTACACCATTTCTTTTATCCATCCCCCACCACCGTCAAGAAAAATCCCGGACATGCCACCCAGTCAACGGGATCAAGCAGCTGTAGAGGTCGCAAAGCTGCTCGAAAAGGGAGTCATCCAGCCAGTCCTCACAGGCCAGACCAGATTAGGAACTTACTCAAGGTTATTTTTGGTGCCCAAAAGAACAGGGGACTTGAGACCCATCCTGGACCTCAGCCGCCTAAACCGCTTTGTAAAAAAGTCCAAGTTCCGGATGGTCACGTTACAATCCATTTTCCCATTGCTGGAAAAAGGAGTATGGATGTGCTCCATCGACCTCAAGGACACTTACTATCACATCAAGATAAACAGAGTGTCCAGGGTCCATTTACACTTCCGCCTAGGAGCCAGTCACTTCCAGTTCCGGGCCCTGCCCTTTGGTCTCACCACAGCCCCCAGGGTATTTACCAAATGTCTGGCAGTGGTGACGGCTCACCTGAGACATCTGGGATTCCAGGTGTTTCCGTATCTAGACGACTGGCTCCTCTCCGCCCCCACCAGGCATCTTCTCACTCTAGCCGTGAGCGCTACCATCGAGTTGGATCATCTTTTAAGGGTTACATTCAACTGGGAAAAGTCTGTATTGCCATCACAGTTTGTTGCCTTTATAGGCGCAGAGCTAGACTCTGTAGAGATGCGAGCATTTCTACCAACAGAGAGGATAAAGATATTACAGGACCAAGTACTAGCCTTGCTGCCCCGACGGAAAGCCCCAGCCAGGATGATTCTTCAGCTTTTGGGATCGATGGCCGCTTCCATTCTTCTGGTCCCTCTGGCAAGATTGCATATGCGAATTCTCCAATGGCTCCTGTCGACCCAGTGGTCATACCAAGAGCTGCCACTGTCCCACCCAATTCTCATTACGGAATCGTGCCAGCGGGATCTTCGTTGGTGGCTCCTCTCCTCCAACCTGAACAAAGGGAGATCATTCTGTCCTCCCCCTCCCGTTGCCACAGTGACCACGGGCGCCTCCCAGATAGGGTGGGGGGGGGCATTATCTGGGCAGGACGGTCCAAGGCACGTGGCAGGATCACGAAACCCACTTGCACATCAATGTGCTGGAAATGAGGGCAGTGCTTCTAGCGTTGCAGGCACTGCACAGCTCTCTTCCCAAGGGTACCATCGCAATATTTTCAGACAATATGGCAGTGGTATGGTACCTAAACAAGCAGGGAGGAACCAGGTCTTACCCCCTTTGCAGAGAAGCCATGAGAGTGTGGAATTGGGCGATCGCTTCCCAGAGGTTTCTTGTGGCAACGCACATTCTGGGGACGTCCAATGTGATAGCAGACAGGCTGAGCAGAGTTATTCTGATGCCTCACGAGTGGTCCCTGAACAATCAAGTAGCGTCTCGGATCTTCTACAAGTGGGGGTTTCCCTGCTGCGACCTTTTCGCCAGCCCCTGGAATGCGAAGTGCAGCAATTTCTTCTCCCTGATTCCTCCTCAGGGACCCAGGGATGCTCTAGTCCACAATTGGCCCTCCGGTCTGCTCTACGCCTTCCCTCCGGTCCCTCTACTGCCAAAGGTGATTCAGAAGGTGATCTGCTTGGGAAGCAGCATGATTTTGATCGCTCCACACTGGCCCCGCCAAGTTTGGTTTCCCTTCCTTCGGAAGTATGCAGTGGAGGGTCCTTGGATTCTGGATCCAGTTCCAGACCTCCTGACTCTGCAGTCGGGTCAGGTCCATCCTTCACTGCGGACTCTCAAGCTAGCAGCTTGGCTGCTCCACTTCCGACCTTAGTCAGACAGCATATCCTTTCGCCTGAGGTGGTCCGGATTCTGTCTTCCTCCCACAGGGCTTCCACTAAGGAGTTATATTCTAATAAATGGAAAAGGTTTGCCATTTGGGCCCAACGGCACAACCTTGACCCGCTGACAGCCCCAGTGTTGGCAGTATTAGATTTTCTGGCAACTCTTTTTAAACAGGGTTCCGCTGTCTCCACGCTTAAAGTCCAATTGGCAGCGATTTCTAACTATCTTGTTGCCTTTGAGCCCTCGCTCATGAGTCATAAGTTGTGCAAGGCCTTCCTCAAGGGAGCTTGGTTGCTTCGCCCCCCAGTGCTGCAACCTGTATTACCATGGGATCTGAATGTGGTTCTGGGAGCCTTGATGTCTCATCCCTTCGAGCCGGCGGCCACTTGTGATCAAAAATTCTTATCCTGGAAGACTGCCTTCTTGGTAGCTATTACTTTAGCCAGAAGGGTTTCAGAGATTCATGCCCTTTCTGTCAAAGCTCCTTATCTAATCTTTCATAAGGATAGAGTATCTCTACGATTAAATCCGTCATTTCTTCCCAAGGTTTCTTCTGCTCTTTCTCTGCAACAATCTATAGAGCTACCAGTCTTCTTTCCAAAATTTTCCAACAAGGCAGAATACAGACTTCATCAGTTGGATGTGCATAGATAACTGAGATTCTATTTAGACAGGACACTGCAGCACAGGAAGTCAGACCAACTGTTTGTGGCCTTTGCGGATAACAGGATTGGCAAAGCAGTAACCAAGTCCACTATTGCTAGGTGGATTAGAGATTGTGTTTCATTTATTTATGCATCAACAGGAAGGGACCTTCCATTTCCAGTTAGAGCGCATTCTGCTAGGGCTATGGCAACCTCTGTGGCCTTTCACGGCAGACTCTGTGGATGAGATATGCGCAGCCGCCACTTGGGCTTCTCCACATACCTTTATTTCTCATTACAAACTGGATGTGGCGTCCAGGGGTGGGGCGTCCTTTGGTTCCACAGTGCTCATGAGTGTCTTCCAGTGAGCCTCCCAGGATCTAGGTGCTAGGGAAGCTGTCCCATCAGTCAAGAATGTAGGCGAGATAGGATAGCATTACATCTTTTAGTTATGTACTTACCATAATGATAGATGTATGTGATCCGTCGCGCCTACATTCTTACATACCCGCCCTCCTTCCCCCTACCTGTTGGTTCTGGAGGAAACACTGTTGTTGTTGTTCCCAGGAAAGTATTATTTTTCTCTCCATTCCACATGTCTTCTTGTTGGATTGGTACATGTGGATGAGTGATTGTGGGGCAAACAAGATCTGGGGGTTTGGGCGTGGTGCATCCTGGGATAGGGGGTTGGCCCAGCCAATGAGAGGCTTCGTGCTTTTGTATCGGCCGAGTCGGAGCCGATTCACGGCTCCGAGCCCATCAGTCAAGAATGTAGGCGAGATGGATCACATACATCTATCGTTATGGTAAGTACATAACTAAAAGTTATGTCTTACCATAACGTTCCATCTGTGTTGTTCTTTCATTCATCACCTCCCACCCTCATTCCCCCACCAAAGGCTCTTGGGGGATGCTTTAGGTCCAAGTGGTGTCTTAGGGCATTTGCGCAAAAATGGCCTCTGCTTTACTTGTATAACATGGGCAAACTCGATCTGAGTCAACAGGGAGAAGGGCATTGTGGATAGAAGCTTAGCTTGAGAGGTTTTTTTGCTGGCGCGAGCTTGGTATTAGGCCGGAACCCATCAGTAATGAATGAAAGAAGATCAACAACACAGGTGGAACGTTATGGTAAGACATAACTTCTTTTTCTGATGAAATCTGGATAAGGTACAGACAAAAGGGCTAAATAAATTTAAATCAGTGTTGTGGTTTATAAGATGTTTTAATGTTTTATATCTCCATTTGTTTTGGTTTAATTTTTGTTATTCAGATTTACCCATACTGGGATGATTGCCTCATTCAGGTTACATCCCTGTAAGAGATCCATGAGACTCTGCAAGTCACAGTGAACTGTTTCAGAGCCTGGAGCGCTGTCTGAATTTTCCAAAGTCCATCTGTCATTCATCAAGCTAGTATTGCTCCAAGGGCTCTGCTTGATACAAGGAAACAGAAAGCATTCCTTCCACAGGCCTGATCATTTTTCTTTCTTAATACTTCACAGAAATATTTAACTTGAAACGGATTCCCATCAGAGCATTCCTCACAGCCCTGGAATACATCGCTTATTGTATACTGATGGTCCCATTAACAAAGACTGCATATGAGGAAGTTGCAGTGGGACCTTGGAAACAGGAAGTAGCTTTGTAAATCCATACAGACAGTGCCACAGTGAAGTGGTATGAAAACAAGCAAGGGTGCACACGCTTGCCTATTATGCAGACTAACAGTGCAAGCGTGGGAGAGAGCCCAGTAGTTGAGCCTGTCCTTCTGGGTACTGTACTTCCTATCCCAGGAGAACTCATTAGCTGATCAGATGATGTTCCCATCTAATTGATGCTAAATGGGGGACATGTTTTTGGAAATAGATAACAAGCAGGGTATGACAAACGTGGATATTTTTGTTTCTGTATAAAAAACAACTGTGCAAGTTTTGTACCTGGTTACTAATGCAGTAGGCCTATATAGCTGTTGTCTTTTCCATAGCCTGGGCTTGACTGCTTCTATATGTTTTCCTTCCTATACCATTGATCCCCAGGTTACTTCAGAAGATGAGGGAGAGCAGGTCTAAAATGCAATTGCTAGCACTGTCTTGGCCCAGGCAATATTGATAGTCTCTCCTGCTAAGTCTGGTAAGTGAATAACAAGTCCTATTGTCTCAGCATATGGACCTCTTTTGACACAAAACAGGGTGTCTGTAATTCACTCCATCTTGAGGGCATTGATGCTTTTTATTGTAGATGATTTACCACACATCCCTTGTAGACTTGTGTTTTGGATGATCTGATGGAGATTTTGAGGGAGACCAGGAAACTCAGCACATGGAAATGATATTTAGCAAAGTGTTGAAGGTTCTGAACTAAAGGTATGAACTAATCTGTGCTTCATGCCACAGGTGGTGACAGAGCTATCTTTGAACCGGCTGTCCACCTCTCTGTATTTTTTCATTACCTTAGATAAGCAAGAAATTATCTTGTATTTGTGTTTGCAGACAGTTGAGGGTCAAAGTACTACATGATATATGATTAACAACTCATTTTATTTGCTAAGGCAGGGGAAGGAAAGCTGATCAAGCAAACAATTTCTTATCAGTGTCTCATTGCATTAGCTTATTTTGTATTCACCACATTAAGACTGTACCAGGTCAAGTGTAAGTCCACTCTGCTGCGGCCACTGCAGCTACAAGAGCCTTTCTGAGTGGGGTTAATTCCAAAGTCATTCTTGGAAGCAGTTGTGTACTTTGGTGGATACATTTGCTACGTACAACTTTGACATTATATTTTGGCCCAGGCAGGTTTTGCATCAGCTGTTCTGCAGGGCCTTTAAACCCATGCAGTTCCATGAGCCAGATGGCCACTTTATGGTGCATAAGTTCTGGATGTCTTCCCATAAGTCACAACTGCAACATTGTCAGGAACTTGCCAAAATTGTAGATGTTTGAGGAAGAAACTGTACTGCAGTAATGAAAACCATCTCTTCTTTCACTGGGACAGCAGCGGGTAAGAGTGAATACCAGGATTAAACCTTTTCCACCTTCCTTCTCTAACACCTGAACATGCATCCTCCTCAGTGTTCAGTAGCAATCTGTATTGGCAGTTTTAGGCATCTTATGGCTGGATTCCCTCAGTTTAGGGTGGATCATCCCTTGGTGTGATGTCTGTTGGCAGCAAGATAATAAACTGCACTTGCTAGTGCAAGAAAGGTATGAGGCGGTGTCAACAGTCTTCTGTTTATATTACCAACATTCTGACGTCTGTGTGAGAGAGACCCTGCCAGACCTAGAGGAGTAAAGGTGATGAGTTCTGGAAGTTGGTTATCGTTAGGCTTGTTTAGGAAGGAATTCAAGAGTCAGTGCCATAGTAATAAATTTACTTGGATGTCTACAATTATGGTAGGGTCCTAACACAACTGTACTTTTTTAGTGGAGAATTTACAATAGGCTTGCCCAACACCATTATGACCTTTTGGGCCTTAAAAACGTGGGCCACAAAAGGACTTGAACACTGGTTGTGGAGTATTTGTGGTGTACATTTCCTATACAAAATGTGCCTGGAAGCTTTAACTACTGGCATCTATGCCCAATGCCCCCAGAGCTGCAATGGGTATAAACATGCGCAGCATAATCAAAGAGAATAGAGTTTCCCTAACAGGGTACTTACCTGAAAAGTCTGGAAGCTGAGTTGAATCAATTAACTGACAGATGCTACCACAATATGCATAGATTTGCAATTATACTGGGGCAAGAAAGAGCTAACGATAGTACAGGGAAATAGTCCTGTTGTACAGTTAGTGCTGGTATCCAGGTGGAAGAGTGTCTGCCCTGCAAGGAGGAGGAGTGCAAAGTTTTGGAAGTCAGACCAGATGCGTCTCTGCAGCAGAAGTTATCACTACAGCAACAGTGAATGTGATATCCGGCTATATCCCACCAGACTGCCACCAGTTAATGTGACATCCGGCTATATCACACCGGACATCACTTAACTATCCTGGGTCAGTAACTAAGGAACTTCAGTTCTCACTACTGGCTCCAGTATGAGACTGTTAATTAAACAGAAGTAATGTTTCACAGTTGTCCCCTACGAGCACAAAAGTGGCACACACACTTTTCCTGGGACTGGGCTATATACCTCTGTCCACCCAAATGCATTTTCATATTGCACACTTCAGAGCAAAGTGTCCCAGTTTAAGACCTCTGATACTCTCACACTCAAAGTAAATTTTAATCTCTCACATCCAGACACTTCTGGGAAAGCCTGCCACAGATTTCCAGCTGTCTCTCTTTCCAAAATAAATACAAAAAAACACTGCCACCAATCAGAGGGTCTTCATGTCCTTCAAAAGAGGTGTCCAATTATGAAAGCTAATTATCAAAATAAATTATAGCTATGACATTAGAATTCAATCACCAGAAATGTAAATCAGAATGCAGGATAAGAATCTATTATGCAAGAAAAACTCTATCTTAATAACTAAACTTTACTGATCTAATTAGAGAGTACTGTCCCTGATCTACTCTGATATAATAGCAAGGCCAAGGCAAGCTTACAGTTTTCTGGGTGAGTTCTCTTTTCTCGGTGTCAACTGACTGCTCAGTACATGATAAACTGCACAATCTTTTCAGTCTCAACTGTCTAATTTCAAAGTATAAGTCAGCTGTAAAAATATATATGTATATGTTTCTGTTAGTCAGCTGTTTAAAACATCTAGCAACAAAAAACATTCCAATGACATCACTCACTGCTCAGCTGATTCTCCGCAGTTTGTACTTTAGAATGTTCCTTTCAAACATGTGCAATTAGAACTGCATCAGAACAGTGGCAACTTCTTTAAGCACTCTGTTTAAATAGGGAAATACTTGACATGTTAAATGTTGTTTTTTATTTTCACAATCAATCATGCTGGCATACAGTATAAGTTAATCTAAGAATAGGCACAAATTTCCTGCCAGACATGCTAACACAGATGAGTGTTTTCAGTTTCTTCACATTGAACATAATGAAATATCTGCTTTTATGATAGTTCAAGCACAACTGTGCTTTCTGTCAAAAGCAGTCTAGGGCAGATTCAAACAAATAAGAGCATTTGGAAGAAAAAAGGCTGTTGTAGACAGCATGACAGTGAGAGAGGTCCCCACCCAGTTGTAACAGAAACAAGCAGCAGTTATTAACCAACCCTTTCCACTCCCATCCTAGTTGAGAAATGTTCTTGTTTCTATCAGAGGTGTTGGACTGACCTCATATCTTTTGCTAAGGGAAGCATTATCCACAGGATATAAGCTAGAATTCATAATGTTTTTAACCTTCTTAGGCATGCCTCTTCTCCTTCCTAACCAGATCTATTTAGGTCCACCCATTTGAAACAGCTGGTAATCAGTGGGACCATAGAAAGGGTTCCAAGGAAGGACAAGGAAAGGGTTTCTGCTCAAGCCTGTTTCTTTTGCAGGAAGAGATTGTTCAAGGAAACCATTTGGGATCTTTTAAATGTGAAAGAGATTATGGCCTAGGGCATTGCAGTGCACACTCTAGTACTATTCCCAGTCACCCTAAGGGGGTAGTGGCAAGCAATACATTCCTGCAGTATCTTAAGTGGGGGAACCCACATCTACTTGCTCTGCAGGTTGGTCATGATGTCATAAATGCAGAGCCTACCCCACTCAGGCCACTTACATTCCCTCCTAATAATTTGAGCAGGTCCTTCACCAGCCTTTGGGAGTGGCAGTTCAGGAAGTTTTTCATTCTTTTATTCCTTTGTTTTACTTTCTGTAGTTCAATATAACCTTGTATATATTCATCTGTATTTTTCTGTGTCAGATGTACTGCACCATATTGTTTGCATGTTGCAGTGTCATTATTCCATGTTTTTGTCATAATTTCATTGGAATTGTCATCTTTGTCTGAACCTAGTCTGAAAACTGGTCCAGGTGGGCCAGTGGTCTATCACAGTTAAACTAATATATTCCTTTGTTCAGTAATTCAGAAATGAGAATTTAGAGAGTAGACTTGACTGTATTTTGCTTCAGCGTCGTATGCAGAGGAACCTAGGCAGTATATGCATTCCCCGTCATTTAGAACAGACCCTTCTCAACACTATTCCACCATCTTACACTCTCTCGTAAAGTTTTGAAACAAGCAAGAAGGAAAGTGCATTGCCCATCCTAATGGTGCTCTGTGACCAAGGCTGCCACAGCTTTCACAACTAGTCAAGATGAGCAGAAAAGGGACTCTATCCTTTTCTGATGCAGTAGACGTGGTACCTTGCTGCATCCAGACAAAGATCCTTAGAATGGTTAGAAGGATAAGCTCAGTCTATTCTTATTAGGGACCAGTTCTCTTTAGGAGTGATATGCTTATTCACCAGAAGTAGTACATGCTGTAGGAAACCCAACACCTAGATGTCTTGCCTGGAATTGGAAGAGATGTTCTTTGTGTTTCACTGTTGCAGTCATTACATTTGGGTTATCTTCTTGCAGGTAGGCCTCAATTGGCCTGATTATCAAAGTCTTGGGTCCTGCGTCAGTTGCTGTCTCATCTTCCATGACGTCAGGTAGTCAGGGGTATAAAGCATGCAGCCGACACCATTACATCAGTCTTTCTTGCCATGCGGTGCCCAAAGCAGAAGCAGTTCGCAAGTGCCGGTCGGCCGACTCTTGAAATGTTCGTTTTCTAGTTTGATTCGAAGTCTTCAACTAAGCTAAGTACCCTGTTGGGATCCTTTTTCTTGCTCTAAACCGATGTCAGGAAAAGTTAACAATTGTATTTCTTGTGGAAAGCAAATACCTCATAAAGATTTTCATTCGTTCTGCATTCCTTGCTTAGGCCCAGACTACGACGTACCTCGCTGTTGGTTTTGTGCCGTATTCAAACCTCAAACTATTCGTCGTTGAGTCATTTTTGCATCTAAATATTTTGGTACTCTGTTCAGTTATCCAGCAATGGCTTCGGTAAGCCACCCGATTACCGATATTCCGAAAAAACGCAAAGATAAAGACAGACCGCATAGGTTCAAAGCTGCCGACGACACTTCTCCTAAGCTAGTCGCCAGTTCATCGGTACTCAGTGAGGCGCTTTCGCAGCCCCTGATACCCGCTACTTCAGATTCGCAGGTCTCTACTGAGACCCATTCAGAGTCCGGTATGCCGCGAGATGCTTCTTCGACTGTGGAACCTGCGGATGTCTCTACCTTGGATGAGTCCGGAGCCGCTGTGCAGGCACCGGCTTCTGAGGGTGTATTCAGGTCTACTGACTTGCATATTAAACCGATGCCATCTTCTTCTTCAAGGCCTAAAACTCAACCCAAGCCTAGAAAACTGATGCCCAGATCGTATGGTCAGGCCCCTATGCCTAAAAAACAAATTATAAGAATGGCTGAAGACCTTATTACTCTAATCAGGGGAAGCCACCCTTCTCCTTCTAAAAGGCCTAGAACTGATTTTCCTTCTGATTCTTCTGATCAGGATTCTGAAATTTCTGTTTTCTCTGATGACCAGGAGTTGCTCTTATCTACCTATGATGATTCTGATGCAGAGGACTACATTCCCTCTGCTTCCCTTCCAGATGATTTCTCTTTTGGTGAAACTTTGCATACTCTTAGGGAGCATTTCCGTTAGAAAAGCCAGGATTACTCTGACTCCAAAAAGAGGCTTAGGGAATTCTTACTCCTACCTCAACACAGGCCTTTAGCTATCCCTCCTGTACTAGACATTGTAGGTGATGCTTTTTTGGAATCTAGCCTGGCCCCTGACACTTTACCTCTGGCTCCCAGAAAACCTGACCGGTGTTAGAGTACCTGACTCTCACAAGTTCATCTTTAAGAATCCTACTGCAGATCCTGAGACCATTTCACAGGGACCCAAAGGCATTAAGGCTACTACTGCCAAAAACCCTACCCTCTCTGATAGAGATTCCAGGGCCCTGGACAGATGGGGTAAGAAGGTATACACTTCTGCAACTTTGGCCGTTATGGCCGTAAACTGCCAGTTTCATATGTTAAAGTAACAGCAGCATATTATTGGATTGCTTAAACAGAAAATGATGTCGATTCCGGACTGTGCTGAAAATAAAGAATTACAGGATTTAATGCATTCTGCTGAACAAGTTAGAAAACATACTTTGCAAGGTGGTTTTGATTCATTAGAGGCATCTTGCAGGGTTGCTGTCACTGGGTCTGTACTTAGAAGGCATGTTTGGCTTAAATAGCAATCTTTGCCAGATCATGTTAAAGCTAAATTACTGGATGCTCCCTTAAACCAAGACCGCCTGTTTGGCAACAAAGCAGAAGTAGTATTTAAGATGGAGGAAAAAGCTAAATCTATGCAAACTGTTAAAGATTTCCTGCAAGTACAGCCTCCCAGATTTAGTAGGCACTTGCCTTCTAAGAATTGGTCCTTTCCTGTCTCTTCCAGGCCTTCTCAGTCCAAACCCAGAACCAGCAGACCATCCAGGCTTCAGTCTCAAGGTACTCACAGGCCTAAGCAGTGGGGGGCTCCCACTTCCAAAGCTGAGAGTAGTAAGACACCCCCCTATGGTAAACTGTCACAGTGACTTAACTTTAAACCTTCCAAGCCCTGCTCAACTGACTGTTCCTTTAGGGGGAAAGATCGCCTTGCATGCAAAATACTGGGAGTTCATTACCCAAGACAAATGGGTTTTAAATGTAGTTTTCCAAGGATCCAGATTCCACTTCCAGTGCTTATCAAACCCAAACGGTTGGCCAGACCCTACCCCCAAATCAGTGGGCAGAGGCTCAAAAGCAGGTTCTCTCTCTTCTAAGCATTAGGGCTATTCAACCTGTCCCAGAAGAGGAATGGGGGCAAGGTTTTTACTCAAGACTTTTCCTGGTACCCAGAAAAGACAATTCCTGGCATCCTACCCTAGACCTGCCTATCTTACACTTTTTTAGTAATCCCAAAATTCAAAATGCTAACTCTTCATCAGCTGCTTCCCATACTAGGCAAAAATGCCTGGTTGGCAACAGTGGATTTAAAGGAAGCCTACCTGCACATCCCTGTAAGGGAATCTTGCAGAAGATACCTGCGCTTCTGAGCAGGCTACATGCGCTATCATTTCTCTGCAATGCCCTTTGGCTTATCTATTGCGCCCAGGGTATTCACAAAGTGCCTAGCTCCAGTCATTGCATTTTGCAGGCAAAGAAATATTCAGATGTACCCATACCTGGACGATTGTCTAATTCAGGCAGAAAGCCAGGGCATACTGTTAAATCATCTGGCATTTGTAATGAAATTACTAACTTCCCTGGGGTACACCATAAACGAACAGAAATCACATCTAAGTACCCTGCCAACAAATTGTATTCCTGGGAGCAAGCTTGAATACAACTTCCCAGATGGCCTACCTCACGCCAGAGAAACAAGTTCATTTGACAGCCTACTTCAAACTACTGGCCACAAAGACCCAGCTATCTGCAAGGAAAATACTGCAAGCCCTGGGGTTCATGGCCTCTTGCATTCTACTAATTCCATATGCAAGACTGCATATGAGGAAACTACAGTAGTATCTAAAAAACCTATGGTGTCAACATTCTCAGGACCTAGAATCAATGATTCCCATCATCCATTGCTTAAAGACAGAGTTCCTTTGGTGGGCAGAAGCCTTACCACCACAACAAGGGACTGCCATTCACTCTACTCCCTGCCGCCCAAACCCTAACAACAGACCCATCAGGCTATGCATGGGGGGGCTCACTTGGCAGGGCAGTGCATTCAGGGCAAATGGAACCCGAGTCATATGCACCTGTATATCAGTCAAGAAGTGTTAGCTGTACAGAATGCTCTGACAGCCTTCAAGGACCACATTCCTCCAGGACAATTATTGGTAAAGAAGGAAAACACCACTGTTATGTGGTACATAAACAATCAGAGGGGAACCCACTCATACCCTTTCTGCAAACTAGTCATGGCTCTGTGGAACACAGCCTTGAGCTACCAAGTGCACTTACAAGCTCAATTCCTGCCAGGCAAGCTAAATACACCGGCAGACGACCTAAGCAGAAATTGCATGGACCCACACGATTGGAATCTGGAACCAAAGATATTCAACATTTTGAGAAACAAATGGGGGAGCCCAGAGATAGACCTGTATGCGTCCCCTCAGAACTACCAATTGGACAAATTCTGCAGAAGGACTTCCCACAGATAAGCTTGGAAAGTGGATGCCCTGTCCTTCACCTGGAAAAACCTATCAGTTTACGCCTTCCCCCGCTGCCTCTCTTCTCCAAAGTGCTACCAAAGATCAAACATGACAAGCCAAAGGCAATACTAATTGCACCAGACTGGCCACACCAACACTGGTGTACCCCCTGCTGCGCAGTGTGTCACTTCTGGAACCATGGCACCTGTCTCAGAACCCTGCCCTGCTGTCCCAGCAGGAGGGCCAGGTTCTGCACCCATAGCTTCAAACCCTGACTAATTACTTGATCTTTCCTTTACCATACCTCAGTAAGCAGTAATGGATGTCATTCTGGAGGCATGGAGGCCCAGTACTAGAAAATCCTATGCTGAAAAGATTCTGTTCCTGGAGCCAAACTCAGGGGATGGACACAACAGTGCCCAATTTACCACACATTCTTCAATACTTAACTTAGATGCTTCACAAGGGCCTTTCCTTTTCTTCCATCAAAATTCATGCCTCGGCCATTTCAGCTCATTATAATACAGAGCCACCCCTCTTCTCTCACCCACTGCTGAAGCAATTCCTCAGAGGGACCAAAAACTTAAGACCACCCAGGAGAACCCCTACTCCAGCCTGGGACCTTAACTTTGTATTGGAAAAGCTCACTCTGCTTCCCTTTGAGCCAGCTGCAAATGCAGAGTTGAAATTCCTTTCTTGGGAAACGGCCTTCCTTCTAGCCATCACTTCAGCAAAAAGGGTGTCTGAATTACAGGCCCACATGGCAGTGGAGCCTTTCATCATCTTTCATGCAGACAGAGTGCTCCTCAGGACCAGTCCCTCCTTTATGTCCAAGGGTGGTATCCATTGTGGCCCTTAATCAGTTTATTCATCTGCCAACCTTCTTTTCTAACCCACAGAGCAAAGGGGAACTCATACTGCACTCATTGGATGTGCACAGACAACTTAGATTTTACTTGGACAGGACTAAGCCTCTCAGGAAGTCTGAACAGCTGCTGGTTGCATTTGCTGCAGGGGCAGAGGGGAAGGTCATTTCAAAGCAAACCATTTTTAAGTGGATAGGCCACTGCATTAATTTCTGCTATAAGCACCATGGAAAACCTATCCCACTGGGGATAAGACCACATTCTACCAGGGCTGCTTCTGCCTCTACAGCCTTTCTCAGCAGTATCCCTACCAAGAACATCCTAGAAGCTGCTACCTGGAGTTCTGTACATACCGTCACCAAGCATTACCACTTGCCAATTTTTTCAAAATCCAGAGCTGGTTTTGCCACTGCAGTCTTGCAGGGACTTATAGCTGGTCCTAATGCTATTTAATTGCCTCCTCCCTTCCTTAGCTTTGGGAATCTACCCAAATGTAATGACTGCAACAATGAAACAACAAATAATATAACAAAGTCTTGGGTTCTGCGTCGGTTGCTGTCTCCTCTTCCATGACGTCAGGTCGTCAGGGGTATAAAACATGCAGCTGATGCCATTTTAATCGGTCTTTCTTGCTGCGCGGTGCCCGAAGCAGAAGCAGTTTGCAAGTGCCGGTCGGCCGACTCCTGAAGTTTTCGTTAGAGTTTCAGAACCAAAGCCTTCAAACTAAAGCTAAGTACCCCGTTGGGGGAACTTTTTCTTGCTCCTTACCGATGTCAGTAAAAGTATAATTGCATTACTTGTGGGAAGCAAATACCTCATAAGGATTTTCATTTGTACTGTATTCCTTGCCTAGGCCTTGATCACAATGTGCCTTGCTGTCGGTTTTGTGCTAAATTTAACCAACGCACTATTAAGCGTTGGTATATTTTTGCTTCTAAATATTTTGGTTCAAGATTTAACTACCTTGAAATGTCGTCAGTTAGCAATCTGACTACCGGAGTTCACAAAAACCGCAAGGAAGAAGACAGACTGTCAAGGTCCAAAACCGACGACGAAGCTTCTATTAAGTCAGTTGCCGGTTCGCCGGTACTCAGTGAGGCGCTTTCTCAGCCCCCGATACCCGCTACTTTTGAGTCGCAGGCCTCTACCGAGACCCATTCAGAGTCCGGTATGCCGCGAGATTCGCAAAGTATTGAACCCACAGATGTCTCTCCCTAGGATTGGGCCCGGAGCCACTGAGCAGGCATCGGCTTCTGAGGGTGTTTTCAGGCCTCAACATTTTTACATTAAACCGACACCATCAACAAAAACAAGGTGAAAACCGACTTCTCTGTCAAAAAAACTGACGTATGAGCCACGTGCTCAGGCCCCTATGCCTAAAAAACAAATGATCAAAATGGCTGCTGATTTAATTACCTTGATCAGGGGTTCCCATCCTCCCCCTGCTAAGAGCAGGCACTGATTATGAATCTTCAGATCAGGTTTCCATTTCTTCTGATTCCTCTTCTGATCAGGAATTCTATTCCTCCCTATGATGATTCTGATGCAGAGGAATCCATCCCATCTGCATCTCCTCCTGAGGATTACTCTTTTGGAGAGACTTTACATATTTTAAGGGAACATTTTCACTGGGAGAGTCAGGACTTCTCTCAATCAAAAAAGAGGCTTAGGGATTTTCTTCTTCCTCAGCGTAGGCCTTTGGCAATGCCTCCTGTATTAGACATTGTTGATGTGTTCTTTGAATCAAGCATGGCTCCTGATTCCCTACCTCCGGCTCCTAGTAAAGCGGGCAGATATTACAGGGTTCCTGACTCCCACAAATTTCTTTTCAAAAATCCTGCTGCTGACCCTGAGACTATTTCTTAGGGTCCCAAGAGTGTTAAGGCTTCTACAGCCAAAACTCCTACCCTTCTGATAGAGATTCCAGGGCGCTGGATAGATGGGGGTAAGAAGGTTTATACGTCTGCAACCTTGGCAATCAGGGCTTTAAACTGCCAGTTTCATATGCTTAAATATCAACAGCATGTTATGGGCTTACTGAAACAGAAAATTATGTTGATTTCTGATTGTGTGGAAAAGAGAGTTACAGGATTTATTGCATTAAGCAGAACAGGTTGGAAAGCATTCTTTGCAATTTGGTTTTGATTCCTTGCAGGGCTGCCGTAACTGGATCTGTGATAAGAAGGCATGCCTGGCTCAAGGTGCAAAATCTGCCTGATCATGTTAAAGCTAAATTGTTGGATGCCCCTTTACAGCATGGTAGTCTGTTTGGTAATAAGGCAGAAGAGGTTTTAAAGAAAATGGAAGACAAAGCTAAATCTATGCAAACTGTAAAAGATTTCTTGCAAGTACAGCCACCCAGGTTCAGCAGGCACTGGCCTACTAAGAATTGGTCCTTTCCTGTATCTGACAGACACTCGGGGCAAACCCTGGCACTCTAAAGGTTCCAGATATCAATCACAGGGATCTTACAGGTCAAAGCAATGGGGTGCCTCCACCTCCAAATCTGGAGCTAACAAAGCACAACCCTACAGTAAGCAGTCTCAATGACCTTCCTCTACCATCTCCAATCACTTATCTTTTGGCAGCCCTTTTGGGGGGAAAACTAGCACTTCATGCTCAAAATTGGCAGTTAATTACCCAGGACAAGTGGGTATTAAACATAGTATCCCAGGGGTATAGATTTCATTTCCACACTTTGCCAATTCCAAACGGATGGCCAGATCTGCCACAAAACCAGTTGGCAGAGGCCCAGAAACAAGTCATGTCCCTCATGGATATGGGGGCTATTCAACCAGTGCCAGAAAAGGAAAAAGGACAAGGATTTTATTCAAGACTTTTCCTGGTACCCAGAAAAGACAAATCATGGCGTCCAATACTGGGCTTATCAATTCTCAGCACGTTCCTGGACATTCCAAAATTCAAAATGCTGACTTTACAACAGCTACTGCCTATGCTAGGCAAGAATGCCTGGTTGGTAACTCTAGACTTAAGAGGCATACCTGCATATCCCAATAAGGGAATCTTGCAGAATATACCTCCGTTTCAAAGCAGGCTTTTTGCATTGCCAATTCTCTGCACTGCCCTTTGGCTTATCTACTGCGCCCAGGGTCTTTACAAAGTGCCTGGCAGCAGTATTTGCATTCTGCAGACAAAGAAACATTCAAATTTATCCTTATCTGGACGATTGTCTCATTCAGGCAGAGGACAAGAAACTCTTCTTCAACATCTGCCGTTTGTAAAAAGGCTTCTAGAATGCCTAGGGTACACCATAAACGAAAAGAAATCACAACTGGTACCCTCTCAAATAATTACATTCCTGGGTGCAAGCTTGAATACAACTGCCCAGATGGCTTCACTCACGCGAGACAAACAAATGCAACTGACAACATACTTCAAACAAATGGCAACAAAAACCCAGTTATCTGCAAGACAAATTCTGCAGGCTTTGGGGTTCATGGCATCCTGCATTCTACTAATTCCATATGCGAGACTGCATATGAGGAAACTTCAATGGTACCTAAAAAGCTTATGGAGTCAACATTGTCACAGCCTGGAAACAATGATTCCTCTCATTCCCTGCCTGCAACAGGAGTTTCTATGGTGGGCAGAGACATGTCCCCAAAACAAGGGGCTGTCATTTACTCTACCCCCTGCCACCCAAACCCTAACTACAGACACATCAGACTATGCTTGGGGGACCCACCTGCCAGGGAGATGCATTCAGGGCAAATGGAGCCCAAACCAAATGCATCTACATATCAACCAGAAAGAAATGCTAGCTGTTCAGAATGCGCTGACAACCTTCGAGGACTTACTTCATCCAGGACAACTGATAAAAATGGACAACACCACAGTTAATGTGGTACATAGACTAGCAGGGGGGTACCCATTCCTACCCCCTTTGCAGACTAGCCATGGCCTTGTGGAACACAGCCTTGGCTTACCAAATACATCTTCAAGCTCAATTCCTGCCAGGAAAGCAAAATACTCTGGCAGACGACCTAAGCAGAAATCTTATGGACCCGCATGAATGGAAACTGGATCCACAAATCTTCAGCATGTTAACACAGAAATGGGGAAGCCCAGACATGGATCTTTTTGCGTCTCCCCAAAATTATCAGTTGGACAAATTCTGCACAAGAACTCATCACAAAACATGGAAAGTGGATGCTCTATCCTTCAGCTGGAAAAACCTATCGGTCTATGCCCTCCCCCCTCTGCCTCTACTCTCCAAGTTCTTACTAAAAGTCAGACAGGAAAAACCAAAAATTATTCTAATTGCTCCAGACTGGCCTTGCCAACGTTGGTACCCGCTTCTAAGGAATATGCCACACCTTCCTCCGTGGTACTTGCCTCAAACACCTCACCTATTGTCTCAGCAGAACTATCAAATTCTGCACACTCAGCTCCAAACTCTGAATCTTGCAGCATGGCTAATCAACTAATTTTACCAACCACATCTCTCAGTAAACCTGTGATGGATGTCTTCCTGCAGAGCAGCTGTCACTGGGTCTGTTATACGCAGGCATGCTTGGTTAAAGGAACAAACTCTGCCTGATCATGTTAAAGCAAAGCTTATAGATGCTCCCTTACAGCAGGATGTTCTTTTTGGAGTTAAAGCAGAAGAAGTCTTAAAGAAAATGGAGGATAAGGCAAAATCTATGCAGACAGTCAAAGATTTCCTGCAGGTACAGCCCCCTCGCTTTAGCAGAAATTGGCCAACAAAAATATTGGTCCTTTCCAGCTACTGACAGGCCACAGAGGGGTAAATACAGACATCCAAGAGGCAGAGGACAACCACAAGCCCAGTACAAACCTCGACAATGGGGCACTGCAGCACAGAAGGGAGGAGAAGACAGGTCTCAAACTACCAGAAGGCAAACTCAATGACTTGCATCTCATCTGGCCAAGCAACACTCTCTTGGCAGCCCCCTTGGGAGGAAAACTCGCACTTTTTTCAGACAACTGGCACATTGTCACAAAGGACAAATGGGTCCTAGACCTAATTTCATGAGGATACAGATTCCATTTTCACAACTTGCCAATGAAAAGAGGAATGCCAAACTTGCCACAAAATCAATGGGCAGAGGCACAAAGACAAATTACAGCTCTCATGGACATGAGAGCCATTCAACTGGTACCTACTGGAGAGCAAGGCCAAGGATTTTACTCAAGACTCTTTCTAGTTCCCAGAAAGGACAATGCCTGGAGACCAATTCTGGACCTTTCAATTCTAAACACCTTCTTACAAGTACCCAAATTCAAGATGCTAACACTACAGCAGCTTCTTCCCATGTTGGGCAAGAAAGCATGGCTAGTAACGTTGGACCTCAAGGAGGCATACCTGCATGTCCCTATCAGACAAAGTTGCAGAAGATACCTCCGTTTCATTGCAGGTTCAACCCATTACCAATTGTCTGCACTGCCCTTTGGCTTATCTACTGCGCCCAGGGTCTTCACCAAATGCCTGGCACCAGTAATTGCATACTGCAGACAAAGAGGAATTCAAATATACCCATACATGGACGACTGCCTCATCCAAGCAGAAAGCAAGGACATCCTCTTACAACATCTGGCTTTTGTAAAACATCTTCTAAGTTGACTGGGGTACACAGTAAACGAAAAGAAATCAAAACTAGTACCCTCACAAAATGACATTCCTGGGTGCCAGCTTGAATACAACGGCCCAGAAGGCTTATCTGACGCCAGGCAAACAACTACACCTGACACAATATTTCAAAACAATGGCAACAAAGACCCAACTACCTGCAAGAAAAATTCTGCAGGCCTTGGGCTTCATGGCATCTTGCATACTACTAATACCATTTGCAAAGCTGCATATGAGGAAATTACAGTGGTACCTAAAAAGCGTATGGTCTCAACACAGCTTGGACACAATGATATCTCTAATTCCCTGCCTACAGCAGGAGTTTCTATGGTGGTCACTGGCATGTCACCTCAACAAGGGTCAGCCTTTCACCTTGCCCCCAGCCAGGCAAACTATGACAACAGATGCATCGGACTAAGCCTGGGGGCACACATGGCAGGACAGTGTGTTCAAGGCGTATGGTCTGCAGATCAAAGGAATCTGCACATCAATCAAAAAGAGATGCTAGCTGTACAGAATGCTCTGACAGCCTTCAAGAATCTATTACATCCAGGACAACTTACAATAAGGACGGACAACACCACAGTAATGTGGTACATAAACAAACAAGGGGGTACACACTCCTACCCTCTATGCAGGCAAGCAATGACCTTGTGGAACACAACTCTGGCTTACCAAGTTCACTTACAAGCTCAATTCCTGCCAGGACAAAAGAACACATTGGCAGACGACCTCAGCAGAAACATCATGGATCCCCACGAGTGGAAACTGGATCCACAAGTATTTGCAATGATAACTCAAAAATGGGGCCTTCCAGACATAGACCTGTTTGCCAGTCCTCAGAACTATCAACTAACAAAATTTTGTACAAGGACACTTCACCATCAAGCTTGGAAAGTGGACACACTCATTCAGCTGGAAAAACCTGACAGTATATGCCTTCCCTCCATTGCCTCTCCTCACAAAGGTGCTTCTGAAAGTCAGAAAGGAGAGACCACGACTGATACTCATAGCCCCAGACTGGCCACGCCAGCACTGGTACCCACTCTTGAGGAAATATGGCCCAGGGCCCACCTTGGATTTTACCACAAACTGTCCATTTGCTCACACAGCAAAACAATCAGATTCTTCACAGCCAGTTAAAAACCTTAAATCTGGCTGCATGGAAAATCACCTAAACATCCAGCCAGCTCCTCTTTCCCAAGCAGTTATGGATGTTATTCTGGAAGCTAGGAGGCCCAGCACCAGGAAGGCCTATGCGGACAAATGGAAAAGGTTTTGTGCGTGGAACCAAACTAAAGGCCAAAACACACTTCAGCCTCACCTGCCTCAGATTCTACAGTATTTAACTGAGATGTTGCACAAAGGACTTTCTTTTTCTTCCATTAAAATCCATGCATCAGCTATTTCAGCCCGCTACAACACAGAACCACCCTTATTTTCGCATCCACTTCTAAGGCAGTTCCACAGAGGGGCAAAAAACATTAGGCCCCCCAGGAGAGCACCTACACCAACATGGGACCTCAATTTTGTTCTGGAAAAACTTACGCTACCTCCCTTTGAACCAGCTTTCTTTGCAGATCTACAGTTCCCATCATGGAAGACTGCCCTGCTGCTAGCAATAACTTCAGCTAGAAGAGTCTCAGAGCTGCAGGCATTAATGGCAGTGGAACCTTTCCTCATTTTCCATCAAGACAGAGTTTCTCTACATACTAATCCTTCCTTTATGCCTAAGGTGGTTTCCAGTGTGTCTTTAAATCAAACCATTCACTTACCCACCTTCTTCCCAAACCCACAGAACAAAGGAGAAAGACTCCTGCATTCCTTGGACATTCACAGGCAACTTCGCTACTACTTGGATAAAACTAAGGCTTTCAGAAAATCTGAACAGCTCTTTGTATCCTATGCTACAGCTTCACAAGTGAAGGCTATATCAAAGCAAACCATTTCCAAATGGATAGGACACTGCATTCGTTTTTGCTATACCCATTATGGAAAACCAGTTCCTGCTACCATTAGGCCCCACTCTACCAGGGCAACAGCTACATCTACAGCCTTCCTCAGGGGGGTACCAACCAAGGAGATTTTGGAAGCTGCAACTTGGAGGTCAGTACACACTTTTACCAAACACGATCACTTACCACTTTACTCTAAGACTAGGGCTGGCTTCGCCACTGCAGTTCTGCAGGGCCTTCTAGCCTCCTCTAACCCTCTATAACTCCTCCACCCATCCATAGCTTTGGGATTCTACCCAAGTGTGATGACTGCAGCAGGGTAACACGATGAACATAGTACAGTTTTGTACCTACCATAAATGTAGATGTTAGAGTGTTCACCCTGCTGCAGTCCAGGTTACCCTCCCTCCATCCCCTCTGATCTAACTGGCTAAATCTATACAATACCTTCCTGATGTATTTGCTTATAGCTGGAGGGATTTTGTGTTTGTGCAAAAAATTACTTTATTTAGTACTAATTACTGACCACCTTTTGGGGGGCACTGACATCTGGGGCAAGAAAAACTGAAGAAGATGGCGTTGGATGCATTATATATACCCCTGGCGCACTGACGTCAGGGAAGAAGCGACAGCAACCGATGCCGGACCAAGACTTTGGAATTCCGACCAACTGCGGGACCGCCTGATGACAGAATAACCCAAGTGTGATGACTGCAGCAGGGTGAACACTCGAACATCTACATTTATGGTAGGTACAAAACTGTACTTTGTGGTGTGGAGGAATAAAGCCTTGATTTTGGCCCAGGCAACTGGAATTTAAATTGTGGTTAGAGTCATCTGATGGAACTGGTAGAGGAAGAGGATAGTTTCTGTTTTGGGGTGTTGGACATAGGAGGCCATGAAATTCCACAGTCACTTGGAGGAGTAATAATAATGCAAGATGTCCGTCCATATCACTGTTGCAGTATCCTTTACAATAAGGATTCCATGCTTAGGGCACCCCAACATCTGACCAGTATACCAAAGCCTGTAGGTTGTAATTTGTAAGCTGTATGTCACATACATGCTCCACGCACACTGCGTAGGGTGTATAGATGATGTCCACATGTACCATCCTCAGAACTTCTTTGCCGCTAGTCTTAACGCCATCTTTGATTGTCAGTCTAGGACACTTGTTCATCTGCTGGTTACCAAGCTGTTTTCAGATAAGTGCTCCATTGGGGTTTTTTTGTTTTTCTCATCACTTTTTTGCTTGTTTTGTTTGTTGGTTTCTTGTCATCCAGAAAGAGGAAATGCCATTGTGGGAGACGGGTCATCGCAAGCAGTGTTTATTTTGCTTAGATGCTTCCCATGACCATACATCTTATGCTATTTGCTAAGCTTTTGTTCCTGAGATGTTACATAGCTGGCTCTCTTCCTTAGCTATTTATTTAGAAAACCAGCATCTCAAGTTGTTGGCTAAAGACACTGTGAAAGGATCTTCCCAGTCTGAGGGTCATCCATCTGGGAAGAAGACCAAGAAAGCTCAGCTGGATTCTTCAGCTGTGCCACCTCTGCTGGACTTCTCACTTGAGGCTAGTGAAGGCCTGGAGGACTGTCCCGTTTCCAAGTCGGATTCCTGTGCCACAACTGCTTTGGAGGTCAGCATGAATCTGGCTTCATGCACATCCATGGAGACCTTGCAGATGTCCAGGGGGAACCACATCTGATAATTACCAAAGAGCCTAGGGGTGTTGCTCAGATTTTGGTAAGGGAAGAGATAACGACTACAGTAATTGAATGCTGTCAAGGGTCAGAGCCTCCTAAGATCTTTAAGGATGACATCCCCTTAAAAAAGAAGCAAAAAAGTTTTGTTTTTCCTACTCCTAAAGACCCTCGGAGTGAATGGCAAATTGCACTCGAGGGCTGTTTAATGCCCTTACAAATTTGAAGCTTCCTTGATGGGCTTCTGTTCCTGCTCCTCCCTGGTCTTCTGCCCCTCTTAAGAGGCTTAGGGTGCAAATTTCCTCTGAAGATGAAGAATCACTGACTTATTCCTCCCAGATTCGTTATACCTTAGATTATGGTTCTGAGAAAGAGGAGTCTATTAGCTCTGAATCTCCTTTTGAAGAGATTTCTTTTTATGACACAATTTCCTGAATGATGGAGTTTTTTTAAATGGGATTGTGCTCAGGTGTCTGATGCTCAGAAGAGGTACTATGACCTTTGGCATATGGTGTCTCCTAGGTCCTCTGCTGTCCCTCCTGTTCTTGCTGCCTTGCCAGATGGCTTTTCCACTGCTGCTCAGGCTCCTGAGTCCCAGCCCCCTGCTCCAAAAAAAACTGATATCTTTTATAAGGTGCCTGATGATTGCAAGTTATTTTATAAGTGCTGCTCTGCTAATCCTTATGAGGGTGTCATTTGCCTCTGACAAGCCTTCTTAATTACCTTCTATGAAGTTGCTTCCCTCTGACAAGGACAGCAGAACTATGGAGAGGTTGGATAAGAAAGTGTATAATTCTGCTGTCTTGGCCTTTAGAGCTATGAAGTATCAGAGCCATATGAACAGCTTTATTTTGGCTGTTTTGTCTTAGGCCTGCCAGGTTATTTCAAATCTTCCTGACTCTGAGGATAAGACTTCATTTCTTTCTTTATTGGGGATGTCTTCTGAGGTTGCTTGCCATTCCATTAAACGGAGCTATGATGCAGCTGATGCTTCGTCTTGAGCTGCCACATTTGGTTCTGTATTGAGTAGGTCTTCGTGGCTTCAACTTCAACCTTTGCCTGATGATATCAAGGCTAAGTTGATGGATGCTCCTCTGGATACAAAGGTCTGTTTGGTGATGCCGAGTTGTTTAAGTCCCTCCAGGAAGAAGGTAACGCTTTACAGGATCTGAAATGTATTTTTCACCTGTTCCCAAATTTCAAAGGAATTACCCTAACGAGAGTTTCACCCTCCCTTCAGAGGCAAAAAGGGTGGTAGAAGGACCTCTCCACAGGCTTTGGATCCCATGTTTAGGAGCCATCCACCAGCTTTTTTATTAGAACCTGTCTCTCCAGCCCTTCCCACTAAGGTTTTTCAGACAACACAATCCAGACGTACTTCCATGGCATCTTCTTCCAGGTCTTCCCAAAGTTTCACTGAGGCCGATATGGACAGGATGGTGCGGAAGTTCCTCAGGGTGCAGATGCAGATGGGGTTCTTGCCATCTCCATGCCATCTTGGATCCATGAGTGCTCCATCTCCTACTTTAAAGACTCCTTTGCCAATCTGACCCTTGGTTTCAGAAACCCATGATCCTGGTTTCCTAAGAGAGTTGATGTCCGATCGGAGGAAGCTCCGACTACTCCCCTGACCAGTCTTGCTCCATGATTGTCAGATCAGAGTGGGTCCTGCATCAGAGATGTCTGCGTCAACTCTAGAGGGTTTCCTTTGGCTCTGACTTTGGCGATTTGTCACTTCCCCTTGGGGCGTCCGCCCTCGGCAGCTCTGGTCCAGTTCTGTTGGGAGGCCTCGGATCCATAATTAATTCTGCTCTCTCTTTTGCTGACTTCGGCTCCATGGGAGAGTGTTTCCTCAGGTCAGTCAGCCTTTTGGATCCTTCCCCATCGGCTGCCCCACCCTTCATCAGATCTGAGCACTGAGCCCATTACTCCTGCCATTGGTCAGCCTACCCCGAGGAGCCTTCAGACCACTTCCCCGCAGGGAACCGCCCCCTTCTTCCAATACCTCCACAGAACACACCATAGAGGAGGTCCCTTGGAAGAAAAAGTGTAAAAGGCACATAGACTCCCCTATGGAGTCTGTCATGAAGGGCACATATTTAGATGAAGAGAAGGATCACCAAAATCACCAACTGATGTCTCTTTTGGTGACATTCTAGATCTCAGGCAGAGAGGTGGCTGGCCCTCCCAACCTCCTTCTGAGGAGCCAGTGTTCCTGGAGTCTTCCTGGTTGGGCCCATCTATGTCCTGGGTGTCTCCCCTACTGATGAACTGATAGGTTTAGTTTCCACCGGGCCTGGAAAGAATCGGACACAGTCAAGCCTTATCGCTAAGTGCCCCAATAGGTTCCTTAGCCTGCCCTTTGTCCGCATTGGAGTAAAGGTGTTCTGGTAGATGCTGCTGTTGCAGCAGCCACAAAAAAGGAGCTAGCAGACCACAGCTCCACTGTCCATTCACCAGACAAGGAGTCTAGGATGTTGGGCAGACATGGAAAGCAAATTTACACCTCAGCTACTTTCGCTCTGATGTAATTAAACTATTTGGTGCACTTCACCTGATTGTGGAAAGACTTTGTTAAGGAGTTAACCAACTCTCTTGCGGAGACCATGTCAGAGGAAGACTTGAAAAAGTTTTCTCCCAGACTGGCTACTCTTTCCTCCCTTGCAAATTCCTTGATGAAGTTGATTTCACACATGGCAGAAGGCACCTCACGAGCAGCTGGTGCAGGCATAAGCCATTAGGAGACATTCCTGGATGTAGCTTTGTGACTTTGCAGAACCCTTCATTAATCCCTTCTTTGATGGTTCCTCCTTGTTTGGGCCATCAGTGAAAGACACACTAACCCACAGCAAGCAAGAAGGGAGTCTACTGTGGGGATCAAGTTTTCCACCCATCAGAGGACCTTCTCTAGGAATCAGCGAGGAGGGAAGAATACTTTAGTTCAGGAAGTCTCAAAGATCTTTCCAGGGTTCACAGTGGGATGCATCCTCCAGAGGCAAAGGAGGGTTTAATGGCAGCCATCACCCTGGAGGCAGGGGGTTGGCTGCAAACTCAGGGTTTCAGGGAGCCTTTTGCCAACAGGCCCTACCAGCACTCTTGTATTGTTGCCCAACTGTTCATCTTTGGAGGAATTTGGGGGTCATCTGTCTTTGCGCCTAAAAGCCTGGACAAACATAAACAAAGCCTGGGCTCTAAATGTTGTATCCAGAGGTTATGTTCCCTTTTCCCTATTATCTCCAGATCCCGGGAGGAAACTCCCTGATGTTACCACCCAGTCAGAGGGAGTATGCTATTCAAGAAGTACAAAAACTTCCACAAGAGTCATATGAGAGGTCCGGACTGAATAAAGAGGATTTGGAACTTATTGTCACTTCTTTTTAGTGCCAAAGAAAACAGGGGGACCCAAAACCCGTTTTTGACCTCAGCAGCTTGAATCAGTTCAAGAAGTCAAAGTTCCAAATGGTTATGGTTCAGTCCATTCTGCCACTTTTGCACAAGGATGATTGGATGTGCTCTGTAAAACTTCAGGACACACACACTATCATATCAAAATCGACAGGCGCTCCAGAAGACACTTACACTTTCAGCTGGGAGACCATCATTACCTGCCCTTTGGACTCGCCACAGGCCTCCCCCCCAGGTGTTTACCCTTGGAAATCCGGGGAGAGGGTGTAAGTCTCGCGCCGGGCCATATCCGCAGCAGGTCTTTAAGGTGAACTGCCTCTGGCATGTTAGAACAGTGTAGGTAAGGGAAGTCGGCAAGTCAGATCCGTAACTTCGGGATAAGGAATCGCTCTAAGGGCTGGGTTGGTCGGGCTCGGGCATAAAGCAGGGCCGGGCACGTGCCGCAGATGGTCGAGGCGTTGCCGGCCCTCGCCTCGCTCCCCCCTTCGGGGGGGGGGGCGGCAGGTACAGTGGCGGCGACTCTGGACATGCGCCCGGCCCTTCCTGTGGATCGTCAAGGCTGTGGCGGGCACCGGTCCCGACCAGCGTCCCGCATCGTCCGGCAGCTAGCAGCTGACTTAGAACTGGTGCGGACCAGGGGAATCTGACTGTTTAATTAAAACAAAGCATCGTGAAGGCCCGAGACGGGTGTTAACGCGATGTGATTTCTGCGCAGTGCTCTGAATAATTAAAAATGGGAGTGTGGCTTAATGGCTAAGGTGTTTGCCTTACAAACACAAGGTGCAGGGTTCGAGTCTCACAAGGGATAATTGGCAAGGCTTAAAATGGCTCGCGAGGGCAGTTAGCTTAGTACTAAACTATTAACCTAAATACTTGGCAAGTCGTAGCTGCTCACCTGAGGCTAAAAGGACTCCAGGTGTTTCCCTAGCTAGACAATTGGCTCCTTACTGCACCAGCAAGGCATCGACTGCTGCAGTCCAAGAATTATCTAGTAAAGATCTTCAATCACCTGGGTATCCCGATAAATCTGGTAAAATTAAATGTGACTCCTGTTCAGAACCTAGAATTTATAGAATTCGCGACTACACAACTGGCTTCCTTACCAATGCATCCCATAGTATCTCTAAGACAGCAGGTTCAGGAATTGTTAGATCTACCTTCTCCTCCAGCCAGATTAATACCATGGGCTCTGTGGTCAGTGGCAGCTGCAATCATTCTAGTTCCATTAGCAAGGTTCTTTATGAGGGTTCCTTAGTGGACAGTAGCGGTTTAATGGTTTGTCCTGTACCAACTACTTTTAGTTCCCATAAAACTGTCTTCGATCTGCAGGAATCATCTACAGTGGTGGACGCAATCAGACAAACCTGTATCTAGTCAGACCTTTTTCTCTTCCCCCCTTGATAGTCACAGTGACCATGGATGCTTCCCACACTGAAAAAAAAGATGGTCTAATCTAAGGCATGTGGTCATCCCATAGAGACCAATCTGCATATCAGTGTCCTAGAGATGAAAGCAGTCCTTCTAACATTGCAAGCCTTTCAGGACATTCTCCCAGTGGGGACTGTTGCGATGCACACAGACATGTCAATAGTCTGATGCATCAACCGACAAGGAGGTACCTGTTTGTACCCATTGTGCAGGGAGGCCATTAGAGTTTGGGAATGAGCGATACCTTCAGACCACTTTCTGATTGCAGTGCACATTATGGGGAAAAAACAGCATTCTAGTGGACAGACTCAGCAGGTCCATTCTTACTCTTCATGAGTGGTCCCTCCACCAGTCAGTGGCAAACGGGTTTTTCAGCCATTGGGGCCAACCTTTTTGTAACCTTTTCGCCTCTCCCCTGAACTTCAAGTGCAACAAGTATTTTGCTCTGCTCCCCCCAAAGGGGGTCACAGAAGGATGCTATAGTCCATGATTGGCTCCCAGGTCTCTTTTATGCTTATCCTCATCTTTCTCTGATCCTGAAGTTTCTAAGGAAACCCAGCAGGTTGAAGAGCTTGGTAATCCACATCGCTCCTTTCTGGCCTCTTCAGGTGTGGTTCCCCTTTTAGTGGTCTCATCTTAAGTGTCCACCTTGGATACTGGATCCCAGATAAGATCTTATAATCCATCTGACATCCAGTCCCCCAGTCTCCACACCCTAAAGTTGACCACATGGATGTTCTTCGTGTTTCACTGTTGCAGTCATTACATTTGGGTAGTCTGCTGGCAGGTTGCCTTCATTCGGGCTGATTAACAAAGTTTGGGGTCCTGCGTCAGTTGCTGTCCCTTCCTCCCTGACGTCGGGTCGTCAGGGGTGTAAAACAAGCAGCCGATGCCATTACATCAGTCTTTCTTGCCGCGCGGTGCCTGAAGTAGAAGCAGTTCGCAAGTGCCGGTCGGCCGACTCCTGAAATTTTCGTTTTCGAGTTTCAGAACCAAAGTCTTCAATTAAAAAGCTAAGTACCCCATTGGGGAAACTTTTTCTTGCTCCTTACCAATGTCAGTAAAAGTTAATAATTGCATTGCTTGTGGGAAGCAAATACCTCATAAGGATTTTCATTTGTACTGTATCCCTTGCCTAGGCCCTGACCACAACGTACCTTGCTGTCAGTTTTGTACTAAATTTAATCAACGCACTGTTAAACATCGGCATATTTTTGCTTCTAAATATTTTGGCTCACGCTTTAATTATCCAGAAATGTCGTCGGTTAGCAGTCCGACTACCGGAATTCCTAAAAAATGCAAAGAAAAAGACAGAGACAGGCCGTCGAGGTCCAAAGCTGACGACGCTTCTCCTAAGCCAGTCGTCAGTTCGCCGGTACTCAGTGAGGCGCTTTCACAGCCCCTGATACCCGCTACTTCTGATTCGCAGGCCTCTACTGAGACCCATTCTTCAATTATGGAACCCGCGGATGTCTCTACCTTAGAATGGTCCAGAGCCGCTGTGCAGGCACCGGCTTCTGAGGGTGTTTTCAGGCCTACAGATTTGTGTATTAGACTAAGGCCAAAATCTAAGTCTGTGTCTAAAAAACGGACGCCTGGGCCACGTGCAGGCCCCTATGCCTAAAAAACAAATGATCAAAATGGCTGAAGATTTAATTACTCTGATCAGGGGTAGCCAACCTCCCACACACACACACTGAGGCCTAGGCAAGACATTGATTATGAATCTTCTGAACAGGATTCTATTTCTTCTGACTCTTCTAATGAACAGGATTTGTCTATACCTACTTATGAGGACTCTGATGCAGAAGATTCCATCCCTTCTGCTTCTCCCCTTGAGGATTTTTCTTTTGGGGAAACTTTACATACCTTACGGGAACATTTCCACTGGGAGTGTCAGGATTTTTCTGAATCTATACCTCCTGTCCTAGACATTGTTGATGTTTTTTCAGAATCTAGTATGGCTCCTGATTCTCTGCTCCTTGTAAGCCAGACAGATAATACAGGGTTCCTGACTCCCACAAATTCCTTTTCAAAAACCCTATTGCAGATCCTGTAACCATTTCTCAGGGTCCCAAGGGCATTAAGGCCTCTACTGCTAAAAATCCTACCCCTTCTGATAGAGATTCCAGGGCGCTGGATAGATGGGATAAGAAGGTTTACACTTCTGCAACCTTGACAATCAGGGCTTTAAACTGTCAATTTCGTATGCTTAAATACCAACAGCATATCATAGGACTGCTTAAACAGAAAATTATGTTAATCCCTGACTGTGTGGAAAATAAAGATTTACAGGATTTATTGCATTCAGCTGAACAAGTTGGAAAACATACTTCGCAATGTGGTTTTGATTCTTTGGAGGCCTCTTGCAGGGCTGCTGTTAACTGGCTCCGTGCTAAGAAGGCATGCTTGGCTCAAAGAGCAAACTCTGCTTGATTATGTTAAAGCAAAATTGTTGGATGCTCCTTTACAACATGACCGTCTGTTTGGTAATAAGGCTGAAGAAGTTTTAAAAAAGATAGAAGATAAAGCTAAATCTATGCAAACTGAAAGATTTCTTACAAGTGCAACCACCAAGATTTAGCAGGCACTGGCCTACTAAGAACTGGTCCTTTCCAGTTCCTTCGAGAGCCACTCAAATCAAACCGAGACATTCCAAAGACTCCAGGTTTCAGTCACAAGGGACTTTTAGAACAAAACAATGGGGTGCCTCCTCCTCCAAATCTGGAAACAACAAGGCACCTCCCTATGGTAAGCAGTCTCAATGACTTCCCTCTACACTTACCAAGCACTTAGCTTTCAGCCGCCCCTTTGGGGGGAAAACTGGCACTTCATGTAAAAAACTGGCAAACTTATAACCCAGGACAAATGGGTTTTAAATATAGTATCCCAGGGATACAGATTTCATTTCCACATGTTGCCAATCCCAAACGGATGGTCAGCCTTGCCCCCAAATCAGTGGGCAGAGGCCCAGAAACAAGTACTGTTTCTCATGAACATGGCAGCTATTCAACCAGTCCCAGAAGAGGAAAAGGGACAAGGTTTCTATTCAAGACTTTTCCTGGTACCCAGAAAAGACAAATCATGGCGTCCAATTTTGGACTTATCTACTCTAAACACATTTCTGGACATTCCAAAATTCAAGATGCTGATATTTCAACTGTTACTTCCTGTGCTGGGCAAAGATGCCTGGTTGGTAACTCTAGACTTAAAAGAGGCTTACCTGCATATCCCAATCAGAGAATCTTGCAGAAGATACCTCCACTTCAAAGCAGGCTGTCTGCATTACCAGTTCTCTACACTGCCCTTTGGCTTATCTACTGTGCCCAGGGTCTTCACAAAGTGCCTGGCTCCAGTAATTGCATTTTGCAGGCAAAGAAATATTCAAATATATCCATACATGGACGATTGTCTAATTCAGGCAGAAAACAGGGACATTCTTCCAAAACATCTGGCGTTTGTAAAAAAAGGTTCCAACTTGTCTAGGGTACAGCATAAACGAAAAGAAATCACAACTGGTACCCTCTCAAAAAAATTACATTCCTGGGTGCAAGCTTGAGTACAACTGCCCAGATGGCTTACCTTACGCCAGAAAAGCAAATTCATTTGGTGACTTACTTCAAACAGGTGGCCACAAAAACCCTGCTCTCTACAAGACAAATTCTGCAAGCCTTGGGGTTCATGGCCTCCTGCATTCTTCTAATTCCATATGCAAGACTGGAAACAATGATTCCTATCATATCTTGCCTGCAACTAGAGTTCCTATGGTGGGCAGAGGCCTGCCACCAAAACAAGGAACTGCCATTCACTCCACCCCCTGCAGCCCAAGCCCTAAATACAGACACATCAGACTATGCTTGGGTGGGGGGGCTCATCTGGCAGAGAAGTGCATTCAGGACAAATAGAGCCCAAATCAAATGCACCTTCATATCAATCAAAAAGAGATGCTAGCTGTACAGAATGCACTGACAGCCTTCAAGGACTACCTTCATCCAGGACAATTAATGAAAGACAGACAACACCACAGTTACGTGGTACACAAACAAGCAGGGGGGGTACACACTCCTACCCCCTTTGCAGACTGGCCATGGCATTGTGGAACATGGCCTTGACCTATCAAATTCAACTACAAGTTCAATTCCTGCCAGGTAAGCTGAATGCTCTGGCAGACTAACTAAGCAGAAATCTCATAGACCCACATGAATGGAAACTGGAACCACGGATTTTCAACATGTTGGCATGCAAATGGGGAAGTCCAGACATAGATCTTTTTGCCTCACCCCAGAACTATCAGTTGGACAAATTCTGCACAAGAACTCATCACAAAAAATCCTGGAAAGTGGATGCTCTATCATTTAGCTGGAAAAGCTTTCAGTCTATGCCTTTCCCCCCTCTGCCTCTGCTCTCCAAAGTTCTACTAAAAGTCAAACAGGACAAACCAAAAATGATTTTGATTGCTCCAGACTGGCCTCGCCAACACTGGTACCCACTCCTGCGCAATGTGTCACACCTTCCACCGTGGTACCTGCCTCAGACAACTTACTTACTGTCTCAGCAGAACAACCAAGTCAGCTCCAAACTTTGAATCTTGCAGCGTGGCTAATCACCTAAATTCACCCTTGGCACCCCTCAGCAAACCTGTGTTGGATGTCATTTTGGAGGCAAGAAGGCCTAGTACTAGAAAATCTTATGCTGACAAATGGAAAAGATTATGTGCCTGGAATCAGTCCAAGGGATAAGCACAACAGTGCCCAATATTCCTCAGATTTTACAATATTTAACTGAGATGCTTCACAAGGGCCTGTCCCTTTTTCTTCCATAAAAATCCATGCCTCAGCCTTTTCAGCTCATTACAACACAGAACCTCCCCTCTTCTCTCATCCTCTGCTAAAGCAGTATCTCAGAGGGGCCAAAAACTTAAGACAACCAAGGAGAGCTCCAACCCTTGCCTGGGACTTCAGTTTTGTATTGGAAAAACTCACTCTCCCTCCTTTCGAGCCAGCTGCTACTGCAGACTTAAAGTTTCTCTCCTGGAAAACAGCTTTTGTTTTTAGCAGTCACTTCAGCTAGAAGGATTTCCGAATTACAGGCTCTTGTAGCAGTGGAACCTTTCATTATTTTTCATGCGGACAGGGTGTCTCTCGGGACCAATCCATCCTTCATGCCTAAGGTGGTATCCAGTGTGGCTCTTAATCAGACCATTCATTTGCCAACTTTCTTTCCCAATCCACAGAACAAGGGGGAACGGATTCTGCATTCATTGGATATACACAGACAACTTAGATTCTAGAAGCTGCTACCTGGAGCTCAGTTCATACGTTCACCAAACATTACCATTTACCTTTCTTCTCTAAATCCAGAGCCGGCTTTGCCTCTGCTTTCCTGCAGGGCCTTATAGCTGGTCCTAATGCTGTAGAAATCCATCCTCCCAACCGTAGCTTTGGGAATCTACCCAAATGTAATGACTGCAACAGTGAAACACGAAGAACATAGTACAGTTGTGTACACTTACCATAAATGTAGATGTTCGAGTGTATTCACTGTTGTAGTCCTGGTTACCCTCCCTCCAACCCCGTTTTTTTCTCTTACTGAACCTCTTTTTTTTATTTACTATGCTTAAAAGCCTTTTTGGTGTATTTGCTTTTGTTTGGAGATATATTTTTGTGTTTTTAATTACTTAAATATTTGGCTCCCCATTTGGGGGGCACCTGACATCTGGGGCAAGAAAAATTGGTGTAATGGCGTCGGCTGCATGTTTTATACCCCTGACGACCTGACGTCATGGAAGAAGGGACAGCAACCGACGCAGGACCCAAGACTTTGTTAATCAGGCCGACTGAGGGCAACCTGCCTGCAGATAACCCAAATGTAATGACTGCAACAGTGAATACACTCCAACATTTACATTTATGGTAAGTGTACACAAATGTACTTTTCTCCACTTCCAGTAATTGTAAGAAAGCCCAAGCTCCCCTTGTCCATCCGTGATATAATCCTGGCCTCTCAGAGGGCTTCCACTAAAAAGGTCTACAGCAGCAAGTGAAAGGGGTTTCTATTTAGGCCTCAAGAGAATATTGACCCTTTCTCAGCTCCCACTTTAGCTATTCTTCTTTCTTGCTACTCTTTTTCAAGAAGGAAGTCAGTTTTTCTACCATCAAACTTCAACTGGCTGCCATATCCAGTTTTCATGCTGGGAAGGGACCTTCTCTTTTTCTTCCAAATTATGCAAAGCTTTCTTGAAGGGCATTTTTCTTCTTAGGCCTCCAATAAAAGATCATTCTCCCCCGTGGGGTCTTATGTTAGTACTGCAGGGCCTTACCCAGTAGCCTTTTGAACCAGCTGATAGTTGTGACATGAGATTTCTTTCCTGGAAAACAATTTTTCTAGTAGCTATTACTTCTGCTAAGAAAGTATCAAAGCTTCAAGCTTTGTCAGCTAAACCTCATTGCATCATTTTCCATAAAAATAGGGTATCCTTAAGAAGAAATGCTTCCTTTATGCTTAAGGTAGCCGTGGAATTGAGCATTAACCAATCAATTCAGTTAGCAGTTTTCCCCAAAGTTTTCAAACAAAGGAGAATATATTTAGCATCTCCTAGATGTTCACAGGCAACTACGTTTCTACCACCACAGAACAAAGTAGTGTAGGAAATCTAACCAACTATTTGTGTCTTTCTCAACAAACCATTCAGATCAGGCAGTTTCAAAGCTCACTTTAGCTAAGTGGACTACAAACTGTATTTCCTTCATTTATTCACAAAAAGGTATAGTAGAATTGCCTCGACTCATTCCATCAGATCTGTGGTTACCTCATCTGCCTTTTCTTCCAGAGCCTGAATTGATGAGATTTGTGCTGCAGCCACTTGGTCTAAGACTCACACCTTTGTGTCTCATTGTAAATTGGATAGTATTTCTAAGAGCAGGGCATCCTTTGGCTCAACCGTGCTCTGGCACATCCTTCCTTGAGGAAGCAATTTAGAACCCATGGGTTCTGGATTTGAGCCTCGATCCTTTTTCTCTTCTCTATCCTATTACTGTAATCTCTGGAGTTATAGGGCAGCAAACTCGATCTGGGGAGTTAGGGAAGGTATGGTACATTATGGGAAGAGGAGGGAGCTTGAGACTTGGATCTTAGTCTGGGAAAAGTGGCCAAGTCGGATCCTTTGTCAGATCTGAAACCCGTCAGTGAGGAAGAATAAAAGTGGACAACAAAGATATTTAGTTATGGTAAGTACATAACTTTAAACTGCTTTCTTTCAATCCCCTCTTCCTCTGGCTTCATCTACAGCCAGGGAGTTACTCATAGCTTTGAGTTACATGGCTTCCACCATTCCTATGCTTCCTCTGGCCAAGCTTCATATGAGAAAACTCCAGTGGTTTCTAAAGTTAGTTTGGCTTTAACATTCTCATTTCTGGTCCCTTTTTCTTCCATGTCTCAAGCTGGGACTGTCAGTTCTCAACCCAGGACTTCCTTTTCCACCTCCGGTCCCCTCTCAGGAACTCTTCACTGATGCCTCAAACATGGGATAAGGGTCCTCCTTTGGTATTCTGAAAGTGCAGGACCTTTGATCTTTTCGACAAAAGAAAGACCACGTCAACATCAAAGAAATGAGAGCTGCTCTTCTGCTTCTTCAGGCTTTTCATTCCAGGGCCCCTTGGAATTCTCAGACAAAACTACATTGATATCAGCAAGCAAGGAGGGATAAGGTCTTATCTCCTGTGCAGAGTAGCTGTTCAGGTTTGGGATCTAGTGACCCAGTATCAGGTGACCCTTCAAGCAGTTTATATTCCCTAAAATCAGAACATAGTGGCAGATTCTTTGAGCAGGTCCATAACACAATCCCACAAGTGGATGCTTCACATGGATGTGTTTTTGACATTGTCCACCAGTGAGGTACTCCTCAAGTAGATCCCTGCCTCCCCTCTGAACAGACAGCTTCCTCTCTTTTGTAGCCGAGTCCCGTGTCCTTTGGCCTGGAAGGTGGATGCCCTCTCTTTTTCTTGTAAGGAGATTTTTTTTGTACCTTCTGTCCCTTCCTTTCATTCAGAAAGTCCTGTTCAAGATGGAACAAGATTACTCCAAAATCTTGCTGGTGACTCACTTTTGGTCCAAACTGCATTGTTACCTCCTGTTCTGCATTTAGCTAAGGGAATCTTCACAATTTGTATTACAGAGTGGGCCTTCTCACACAAGGCAAGGAGTCTCATCCATCCCCACCAGTCCACTGTTCAACTGACATTGTGGGTGATAGGGTTTTGATTCCCTTCAGACATCTTTTTTCTTAGGATGTGTTATGGGTCCTGCAGGAGGCCAGGAAACCCACTACTAGAAAATTGTATTTGGCCAAATGGAAGAGATTTTCTGTCTGGTGTCTTGTAACCTGGATCCACTTAGGGTTGGTATATCCTTCTGTTAAAGCCCACTTTTCAGCTGTTTCTGCTTGTCTGCATGTGATTCCCCGTTTGGCCTCCAAATTTGAGGCCAAACAGTTTCTTAAAGGCACCCTTCACATTAGAACTTCAGGAAGCCTGTTCCTCCTTCCTGGGACCTTAATTTTGTTTTGGAAAAGTTGACTTTGGCTTCTTTTGAGCCTACTGCATCAGCTTTCTTACTGCATTGCTCTTGGAAGACTATTCTTTTGGCTCTTGCCTGTGACAGACTGGTAGCTGAGCTGCAAGCCCTTATGGCTGTCCCTCCTTTTTTGTTTTTTCGTAAGGACAGGGTGTCTCTTTGGACTAATCCTTCTATGTCCTAGGTGGTTAATGAGTTGTCTCTTAATCAGGCTATTCATTTGCCCACTTTTTTCCCTTCTCCACAATCTGCTAACGAGAAGGTTCTTCACACCTTTTCTTTGCATAGACAACTCGGATATTATTTAGATAAAACTAAAGACATTCATAAATCTGAGCAGCTTTTTGTTTCCTCTCATCCTAGGTCCTTAGGTTTGGCTGTTTCGAAGCAAACCTTTTCTTCTTGGATATCTAAAGCCATTTCTTGTTATTTCTTTCATGGGGAAAAGCCTTCTTTCTTCTGTTAAGGCTCATTCTGCTATGACTGTAGCCTTTTCTGGTGATTTTTTTTCAAGGCTTGGGATACCATTTCAGTTCTTGAGGCAGCTACCTGGACTTCTACGCACTCTTACAAGCACTATAAGTTGGATGTGATTTCTAGAGCTGTTTTTGCCAGGACCATTCTTTGTGGCTTTCTTTAGGGATCTCTTGGCCCTTCCTCCTCCCAATTTACTTCTTGAGCTGTTGTACTCTGTATTGTAAAGAATACTGCAACAGTGATATGGAAGGACATAGTACAGTTGTGTAAAATGTCAGCATAACAGTAGATGTTCTTCTCTTCACTGCTGCAGTATTCACTCCCTCCCTCAATCCTTTTTCCTTCTGGATGTACTTTTTACTTACTGGTATCCTTAGACTGTTGATCCTAATGGGACTTTTTCAGATCTGAGTATGGTATGTCTGGATATCACCTTTATGCCCTACGTCATGCACAGGGACCATACGTGTGACGTACAGGGTACCCATTACAACCTAAAGGCTTTTGTATATAGCCATATGTCCGGCTGCCCTTGGCAGGGAATCCCAATTGTAAAGAATACTACAGCAGTGAAGAGAAAGACATCTAATGTTATGGTAAGATTTTACACACCTGTACTTTACAACCTGAGGGTGGGTGTTTGGCTCATCAGGACACTGATTGGTGATGGTCGTTATAGCAGGTGTGTAGAAGCACACACTCGCATGGAGTGGGCCTTAGTGGTGATGTGGGGTCACACATCCCCTCACCCAAGGTGGGATTAGGGCTGCTAAACTGCCCTGGTAGTCAAGGTGCTGCTGAGGACACAAGTAACCCTTGTAGCTGCCTGAATGATGAGCCCACTGGCTCTGGGTAGACCTGTGTCTAGACGGGGGAGGTTTGCTGGTCAGCAGCCACTGCGATAGAAAGAACATACCTCTCTGAACTGCGAGCCAAAATGTGCACCAAGCCTTGTACAGTCTTTCAACAGGATAAAGATGGTCCTTCAGACTAATATTTATTCCAAGGCCACCGAGTCCCATGACAGTTGACACCTTGCTGGTTCCCTTTGTTAGGCTGCACCTCCAGGATGATCATACCAGCCATTCCCGAAGTAAATTTCTGGATTGCCATCCATTTAGTGAGTCACACTGCTCAACATGTAGGGGAAGTGTATTTCAGAGGTTTGGTCCTTTTTGTCGCACTTGTTGGTCTATTGCTCAACAAAATGAACAGATGTCACAGACTGTTGTCTCCTTCACTGCTTGGTATAGTAGGGACTTTGCTGTGAATAGGAGACCAGTTCCTTTCTGGGGACAGCTGAGGTCTCTAGGTAGTTGAGTAAAGGAATCGAGTCCTCCTGTGGCTAACTCCCACTTGTAAGGATTTCTGCTCATCAATGATCCTGTTATTTAGACATTTCACATGACTGTGGTTTCTCCCAGTTCCTTTAAGCATAAAATATGAGTCTCTTGAGTTCCCCAGAAAAAAATCAAGACCTGGTACTTCTAGTCCCAACACTTCAGAAATTATTATGCAGTTCTAATAAAATAAGACTCAACTCTGGAACTCACTCTTAACACTTTGTGTTTGGCTTGAATGTGGGTGTGTGTGGGGGCTGTATCCTGCCCCACACTCTTGCTACTAATTTCAATATCGGTGTACATGAAAGTAATGGAATGAATACTCAGATACAACAGTCTCCAAATTGGTAAATATGTTCCCTCAGTCACACTTAAATTTTCACAGTATCATGGATCAGTTATGATCTTTAGATTTTCAGTAGGCACCCCTGGTACAGTTAGGGAGGCAGGACCCGAAGTGTTCTGCAGAGGCTACAAAACAGAGAAATGCCACGTCTGGCAAACAAGTTTAGCCTTGTAGAGCACATCATTTTACATGCTCCTCTTGTTTGGACAGTTTTGGCACACGTCTGTAAGAAGTAAACCGCATCAGTTTTTCTCTCTTCATTTGCATCAGTCCCACAGGTAGCATTCCAGAAGAAGCTTGTATGTAGGAGTGAGGACAGAAAGAAAGCACTGTTAATTGGAAGGAGTGAAAAATAAGGTGCTTTGGTCACAACAAAGTAACCTAGTTATGTAACTGTTAATTGAAGAAAGATGCATGCATGGAAGGGTGCTGTGAATGAGGCGGTCCTAATAAGCTGCTGCTTTGCAGTGGCGAAGGAATATTTCTGAAATTGTGTGAACATGTGTATGTTGGAAAGCTGCAGCAAGTTAGTCTGTCAAGAGATGAGAAGCATTAAGGGTGAAATTGGATGGGGGAAACTTCTGCAGATTTGGACAGGACAATGGGATAGCTTTATTGTAATAATAAATTAATTTGCACAAGGCCCTGTGCCAGCCGCAATATTCGTTGAATTTGCTCTGAGTAGTAAGTCAAGATGTTGCTGTGTAGCACCCAGTGAAAGGCCACAGTGATAGGAGGAAGAAAGTTACACTCCATAATCATTAATTCCTTGAGAAATAAAGATGTACCTTGTAGAAAGCTAGGAGATATAGGTAATGAATTAATTTGACGGGAATTGGTTTGGTTGTTGGCAGTCACCTTTAGATGGGGTTTAAACAGTGTTTGTCTTTTGTAGGGGATCATTTGACTATTTGAGTGATTAGTTCAATGTTCTTCGTGTTTCACTGTTGCAGTCATTACATTTGGGTAATCTGCTGGCAGGTTGCCCTCAGTCGGCCTGAATCCCAAAGTCTTAGATCCTGCGTCGGTTGCTGTCTCCTCTTCCATGACGTCAGGTCGTCAGGGGTATAAAACATGCAGCCGACGCCATTTTCTTTAGTCTTTCTTGTCGCGCGGTGCCCAAAACAGAAGCATTTCGCAAGTGCCGGTCGGCCGACTACTGAAATATTCGAGTTTGAGTTTCAGAACCGAAGTCTTCACTAAAGCTAAGTACCCCATTGGGAAACTTTTTTCTTGCTTCATACCAATGTCAGAAAAAGTTAATAATTGTATTACTTGTGGGAAGCAAATACCTCATAAGGATTTCCATTTATACTGTATTCCTTGCCTTGGCCCTGATCACAACATGCCTGGCAGTCGGTTTTTTGCTAGATTTAACCAACGCACTGTTAAGCGTCAGTATATCTTTGCCTCAAAGTATTTTGGAAACAGATTTAACTACCCAGAGATGTCGTCGGATAGCAATCCGACTACCGGAGTACATAAAAAATGCAAAGAAAAGGACAGAGAGAGACAATCGAGGTCCAAAACCGACGACAAAGCTTCTCATAAGCCAGTCGCCAGTTCGCCGGTACTCAGTGCGGCATTTTCGCAGCCCCTGATACCCGCTACTTTCGAGTCGCAGGCCCCTACCGACACCCACGTGGACTCCGGCATGCCGCGAATTACTGAAAGTATTGGACCCACAGATGTATCTCCCTCGGATGGGTCCAGAGCCGCTGAGCAGGCACCGGCGTCTGAGGGGTGTATTCAGGCCTCAACATTTGTATATCAAACTGACGACAGATGCAAAATCAAAGACAAAAGCAACTTCTAAAACTAAAAAACTGACGCATGAGCCACGTGCACAGGCCTCTATGCCTAAAAAACAGATGATCAAAATGGCTGAAGACCTTATTACCTTGATCGGGGTACCTATCCCCCTCCAGATAAGAGGCCTAGGCAAGACACTGAGTATGAATCTTCAGATCAGGTTTCTATTTCTTCTGATTCCTCTTCTGATCAGGAATCATCTATACTTCCCTATGAGGATTCAGATGCAGAGGAGTCTATACCATCTGTATCACCTCCTGAGGATTATTCATTTGATGAAACCTTGCATACTTTGAGGGAGCATTTTCACTGGGAAAGTCAAGATTTCTTAGAATCAAAAAAGAGACTCTGGGATTTCTTTCTTTTCCCTCAGCACAGGCCTTTAGCCATAACCCCTGTTTTAGACATTGTGGATGATGTGTTTTCAGAGTCAAGCTTGATCCCTGACTCCTTACCTCCGGCTCCCAGCAAGCCTGACAGATATTACAGGGTCCCTGATTCATATAAATTTTTATTTAGAAACCCTGCTGCTGATCCTGAAACAGTTTCACAGGGTCCAGAGGGAGTTAAGGCCTCAACAGCAAGAAATCCTACCCCCTCTGACAGAGATTCAAGGACACTGGATAGATGGGGAAAAAAGGTTTATACATCTGCAACCTTGACGTTTAGGGCCTTAAACTGTCAATTACATATGCTCAAGTATCAACATGTTATGGGATTGCTGAAACAGAAAATGATGATGATTTCTGAATATGCAGAAAATAAAGAATTGCAGGATTTATTGCATACAGCTGAACAGGTTGGAAAGCATACTTTGCAATGTGGTTTTGATTCTTTAGAAGCAGGGCCGCAGTTACTGGATCTGTGATTAGGAGGCATGCCTGGCTAAAGGAACAAAATTTGCCTGATCATGTTAAAGCTAAATTGCTAGATGCACCTTTACAGCATGATACTCTTTTTGTATTAAGGCAGAAGAGGTTTTAAAGAAAATGGAAGATAAAGCTAAGTCTATGCAAACTGTAAAAGACTTCTTATAAGTGCAGCCACCAAGATTCAGTAGACACTGGCCTACAAAAGATTGCCCTTTCCTGTGTCAGATGGAGCTCAAAGGGGCAAATCCAGACGCCCTAAGGGTTCCAGGCGCAAGATTCATACAGGTCAAAGCAATGGGGCGGTTCTACCTCCAAATCTGCAGGAGATAAAGCGCAAACCTACAGAAAACAGTCCCAATGACTTCCCTCTGCCTGCACCAAGCACTTATCTTTTGGCAGCACCATTAGGGGGAAAATTAGCACTTTTGCTCAGAATTGGCAGTTAATAACCCAGGACAAGTAGGTGCTAAACATAGTATCACAGGGATGCAGATTCCATTTCCATACTCTGCCAATGGCAAACGGTTGGCCAGATCTGCCAAAAAATCAATGGACAGAGGCACAGAAACAGGTTACGTCCCTCATGGATATGGGGGCCGTTCAGCCAGTACCAGAACAGGAAAAAGGACAAGGTTTTTATTCAAGACTGTTCTTGATACCCAAAAAGGACAAGGCCTGACGGCCAATACTGGATTTATCGATTTTGAACACATACCTGGACATTACAAAATTCAAAATGCTGACTTTGCAGAAGCTTCTGCCCATGCTGGGCAGGAATGCTTGGCTGGTGACATTAGACCTAAAAAGAGGCATACCTGCATGTCCCATTAAGACAATTGTGCAGAAGATGCCTCAGATTCAAGGCTGGCTTAATGCATTACCAATTCTCTGCACTGCCCTTTGGCTTATCTACTGCACCCAGGGTCTTTACAAAGTGCCTGGCACCAGTAATTGCATTTTGCAGACAAAGGAGTATTCAAATATACCCTTACTTGGACGACTGTCTCATTCAAGCAGAGAACAAGGACATTCTTCAACACCTGGCGTTTGTGAGAAGGCTTCTAACATGCCTAGGGTACAATAAAACGAAAATGAAATCACAACTGGTACCCTCTCAAAAGATAACATTCCTGGGTGCAAGCTTGAATACAACTGCCCAGATGGCTTACCTCATGCCAGACAAGCAAAGGCAACTGACTACTTACTTCAACCTGATAGCAACAAAAACCCAGTTATCTGCAAGACAAATTCTGCAGGCTTTGGGCTTCATGGCATCCTGCATCCTATTGATTCCATATGCAAGACTGCATATGAGGAAACTTCAATAGTACCTAAAAAGTTTATGGAGTCAAAGTTGTCACAGTCTGGAAACAATGATTCCTCTCATTCCCTGCCTACAACAGGAGTTTCTATGGTGGGCAAAGGCATGACACCAAAACTTGGGACGGTCCTTCACTCTACCCTCTGCCAGCCACACCTTAACAACATGCGCATCAGATTATCCCTGGGGGGGCCCACATGGCGGGAAGATGCATTCAGGGCATATGGTCCCCAAAACAAATGCATCTACATATCAACCAGAAAGAGATGCTAGCTGTTCAAAATACTCCAACAGCCTTCAAGGACTTACTTCATCCAGGACAACTACTGATAAAGACGGACAACACCACGGTCATGTGGTATATAAACAAGCAGGAGGGCATACACTCATACCCCCTTTACAGATTAGCCATGGCACTGTGGGACACAGCTTTGACTTGCCAAATACATCTTCAAGCTCAGTTTCTGCCAGGAAAACAAAATACTCTGGCAGACGATTTAAGCAGAAATCTTATGGATCCTCACTAGTGGAAAATAGATCCACAAGTCTTCAGCATGATAACAAAGAAATGGGGGAGCCCAGACATAGATCTGTTTGTCTCTCCTCTAAATTATCAATTGAAAAAATTCTGCACAAGGACTTACCACAGACAAGCATGGAAAGTGGATGCCCTATCCTTCAGTTGGAAAAACCTATCCATTTATGCCTTTCCTCCTCTGCCTCCTCTTTCCAAGGTCCTCCTAAAAGTCAGACAAGAGAAACCAAAGATGATACTTATTGCCCCGGACTGGCCCCGCCAATACTGGTACCAAATCCTAAGGAACTTGTCTCAATACCCAGCTTGGACCTTACCTCAAAGACCTCAACTACTGTCCCAGCAAAACAATCAGATCCTGCACAATCAACTCCAGACACTGAACCTGGCAGCATGGCTGATCATGTAGTTAGTTATACTAATAACACCTCTCAGTAAAGCTGTGATGGATGTCATTTTGGAAGCCAGAAGGCCTAGTACTAGAAAATCTTATGCTGATAAATGGAAGAGATTCTGTGCTTGGAATCAAGCACAAGGAACTGATACAGCAGAACCAAATATTCCTCAGATATTACAGTACTTGACTGAGATGCTTGACAACGGCCTATCTTTCTCATCAATTAAAATCCATGCCTCTGCCATTTCAGCTCATTACAATACAGAGCCACCAATATTTTCTCATCCTCTACTAAAGCAGTATCTTAGAGGAACCAAAAATTTAAGGCCTTCTAGAAGGTCACCAATACCTGCATGGGACCTCAATTTTGTGTTGGCAAAGCTCACCCTGCTTCTATTTGAACCAGCTGCTACCGCTGATGTAAAGTTCTTATCATGGAAAATAGCTCTGCTACTAGCAATTACTTCAGCAAGAAGAGTTCCAGAGCTGCAGGCCCTCATGGCTGTATAGCCTTTTGTCATATTTTACCCAGACAGGGTGTCTCTGAGGACAAATCCTACTTTTATGCCTAAGGTGGTTTCCAGTGTGGCTCTTAACTAAACTATTCATCTGCCAACTTTTTATCCAAATCCGCAGAACAAGGGGGAGAGAATTCTGCATTCCTTGGACGTACACAGACAGCTAAGATTCTACTTGAACAGGACTGAAGCTCTAAGAAAAACTGAGCATTTGCTAGTGGCATATGCTGCAGGATCAGAAGGAAAGGCTATTTCAAAGCAGACTATTTCAAAGTGGTTAAGCCACTGCATTCGTTTCTGCTACTTACACCATGGTAAACCTGTGCCCAAGGGCATTAGGTCTCATTCCACCAGAGCTGCAGCTACTTCAGCAGCCTTTCTCAGAGGAGTACCAACCAAAGACATTCTAGAGGCTGCTACTTGGAGTTCAGTTTACACCTTTACAAAGCATTATCATTTGCCTCTCTACTCTTAGTCCAGGGCAGGCTTTGCCACTGCAGTTCTGCAGGGCCTTATAGCAGCACCTAATGCTGTTTAGCTCCAGCCACCCAACCATAGCTTTGGGATTCTACCCAAATGTAATGACTGCAACAGTGAAACATGAAGAACATAGTACAATTGTGTACACTTACCATAAATGTAGATGTTCGAGTGTATTCACTGTTGCAGTCCAGGTTACCCTCCAGCCACCCCCCTTTCATTCTGGAGTATATACATTTTTTTTTTTGTTTTTTTTTTGTTTTTTTTTTTTTTGTTTTTGGGGGAACCTGACATCTGGGGCAAGAAAAACTAAAGAAAATGGCATTGGCTGCATGTTTTATACCCCTGACGACCTGACGTCATGGAAGAGGAGACCGCAACCGACACAGGACCCAAGACTTTGGAATTCAGGCCGACTGAGGGCAACCTGCCAGCAGATTACCCAAATGTAATGACAGCAACGGTGAATACACTCGAACATCTACATTTATAGTAAGTGTACACAACTGGACTTTTTCCAACAAGTTTGGCCTAAAAACATGAGATGCAAAATGTGTGTATTTATCTGATCATGTCATTTGGTTGTCCAAGTATGTAGGATGTAGGATGTAGGTAATGGGCAGCTCGTGTTTTTTTTCTAGTGCAAAGTATGTAAATTAGAGAAAGATTATACAAGGTATTTTCCTGTGAGATTTTATTTTTCTGTTACTGCACCTGTAAAGAATGTGTTCCTCTATAGCTGAGGCTGGTGGACCAGTAGCATGCATGTGCAAACGTATTCCATTATGTAGTGTATTTTGAGATATGTAAAATGCGTAAAAATCTGATCATACTTTGAAGATGTGCAATACTGTAAGTTAATGTTCTTAATATTTCAGTGTATTTTATTATCAAACTACAATAGAAAGCTGAACTTTCCAAGACAGTTATCTCACAGCACAATAAAGCTTAAATGAAATGGACCAATAAATTGGTTGTAGGGAGATTTTGTTATTGGATTTGAGTTATTTTTACTTTATTTTCAGGTTTAGCAGCACAACAGAGCAGAGCAATGCTTCTAGGCTTCTGAAGCGCCACAGACGTAGAAGAAAGCAAAAACCAGCAAGGCTAGAGAGGGTAAGTAGTACTAAAATAGACTGTGCATTTTGGGTTTGTTATGCAAGTTTGCAGTTTGCCTTGTGTCTACGTGATACAAATTGGTTAGGCCCCTAAGGAGAGTTGCAAAGTTTAGATGGATTGTTGTCTTTCGGCTTTTCCCGGTTAGGGGTCGCCACAGCAGAACTCCGGTCCACTAATGATTGGCAGTAGATTTTTACGTGCCGAGTTGCCAGCCTTGACGCACAACCTTCAACGAAGGTACGCCCATTCACGTATGTTTCCACACAGAAGACGCTTTAGCTGAGAATCGAACAGGACAACATCTTACTGTGAGGAAAGTTTTATTGGTTGTAATTTAAGCAAGTCTCATAGAGAAACAGTGTTGTATAAGCTGTCAGTACTTGAAAACTTTGCTGAAATGTTTGAGAGGTGCTTCCCCAACCTTTATTAGCATACATACACTCAGCAAGTCTCTCTCTTGTTATGGCACCCCTTTTAGCTATTTGCTGTACTTCTTTTTGTGAATAGTCTGGACACATGGTCAGATCCCAGCTTTGTAGTGTATAGAAGTCTGTGGTTTAAGCGTGAATTCAGGTGAATCTTGGTCCTGTCCCTCACAGCCTTAGTCTGTCTTTTGGTGCAGGTGGCACCGTTCTGCTGTTGTCCCTGTCGCCTTTTCTTCTCTACTGTTTGCACTTGTTTTCCTGAAATCTTCAATGGACCTGCATTCTGCCAGCTCCTGTGTTAACGTGTTTAGCTTGTTTACCCCACTTTTCATTAACATTTTCTTATGTTTACACTGAAGTTGCTAGTGTTAGTTTGGTATCTTGTCCCTTTAATGTTTATGTAACATTGTCACATCTCTTCCCTGCAGTCCTCTAGGATGAAAAAATCCCATTTCCATGAGCCTCCTTTTTATATACTCCTTTTCAGCTTTTTTCACCATTCTTGTGAACCTTGACTAGTTTTGTCTCTCTTTTTCAGAAAGTGCAGTATTCAAGCTGCTGCCTGACCAGTGACATGTACAGTGGTAAGGTTCTCGCTGCTGCTGTTCATAGGTTCATAGGTTGTGGGGATTTGAAGTTTGCCAATGTATCCCTTAAGAGTAGGTAGTTTGTCATAAAGAAATGTCTAAAGGTACCTTGGATGGAAGGGATTTCTGGTTTCAGTTTTATTTAGAAGGAGACTACTTTATGCTCAGACCTAACAAGTGATAAAGATATGCAAGGGATGATGCAAGATGCTTCCATGTTAATAAGGACAAGATCCAAGATGTTGATGTTCATCGTGCATACAGCTGCAGTAATCACAGATGGGTTCTCTGCCATCAGGCGGGCCCTCGGTCGGCTGAATTCCAAAGTCTGGGTCCGGCGTCGGTTGTTGTCGCTTTCTCTCCTGATGTCAGTGAGGCCGGAGTATATAAGACACAGCCGACGCCATGTTCTTCAGTCTTTTTTGCCGCGCGGTGCCCGAAGCAGAAGCAGTTCGCAAGTGCCGGTCGGCCAGCTCCTGAATTCTGAAAAATTGGAAACCGAAGTCTTCATTAAAGCTAAGTACCCCGTTGGGGAAACTTTTCTTGCCTCAGACCGATGTCAGAAAAAGTTAATAATTGTATTTCTTGTGGGAAACAAATACCGCATAAGGATTTCCATTCCCTCTGCATACCTTGTTTAGGCCCAGACCACGACGTCTCGGGCTGTCGCTGGCGCTACTTTCAATAAACGCACTATTAAGCGTCGGGCGGAGTTTGCCCAACACTTTTTTGGTAAAGCCTTTGATTATAAAATGTCGTCGGAGACTCCGACTACCGTTTTGTCCAAAAAACGCAAGGGCAAGGACCGACACGCGAGGTCCGCGGTCCCCACCGACACCACGCCAAAACCGGCTACACGTGGTCCGGTTCTCAGCGAGACGCCTATGCAGTCCCTGACTACCGACGACACTCCTTTGGCGGTGTCTTCTGTAACCGAGACCGCAGGTACTCGCCCTACCCAGACTACAACCACCGAAGCCACTGTGAGTGTTGAGCCTCCTAATGTGGACAGGTCCACTTCCACCCATGGTGTCTTTAGACCCTCATCTTCCTTTTCCATTAAGGCCTTTACTAAATCCAAATCAGCCCAGGCATCCCAAGAGGCCTGTTGCACAGGGCCCATCTCCAGGCCCCATGCCTAAAAAGCAGATGCTTAAAATGGCTGAGGATTTAATTACTCTTATCAGGGGTTCCCAGCCCCCTCCAGACAAGAGACCCAGAGTGGAGGAGGATTCTCCCTCTTCTGATCAGGGCTCCATTTTTTCAGAACATTCGGATGTAGAGGAACACTCTTACTCCCCTTTTGAAGATTCGGATGCAGAGCAGTCCATTCCTTCTGTATCTCCTCCTGAGGATTTTTTCCTTTGGGGAAACCTTGCACACTTTGAGGGAACACTTCCATTGGGAAGGCCAAGACTTTTCCGATTCCAAGAAAAGACTGAGGGAATTTCTTTTGTTACCTCAACACAGACCTCTGGCGATACCTCCTGTCTTGGACATACTTGATGATGTTTATTCGGAGGCTTGCCTTAATCCGGATTCCCTGCCTCCTGCCCCAGTCAAACCTGATAGGTACTACAGAGTTCCTAACTCTCACCAATTTCTTTACAAAAGCCATAATGCTGACCCTGAAACCATTTCTCAAGGCCCCAAGGGATTGAAGGCCTCTACTGCTAAGAATCCACTACCTTCCGAAAGAGAGTCAAGATCCTTAGAAAGGTGGGGAAAAAAGGTATATACCTCGGCCACCCTAGCCATGAGGGCCTTAAATTGTCAGTTTCATATGCTTAAATATCAACAGTTCCTGTTATCACAATTAAGGAATAAAATGTCTCAACCTAAACAACCAGATTTGAAGGAGTTGCAGGATATGATGCATAGTGCAGAACAAGTGGGTAAACACACCTTACAATGTGGCTATGATGCCCTAGAGGCCTCAAGTAGAGCTGCTGCTACAGGATCAGTCATTCGTAGACATGCCTGGCTTAGGGAACAAAGCTTGCCTGATCATGTGAAAGCTAAACCTCTAGATGCTCCTTTACAAAAGGATGTACTGTTTGGTACCAATGCTGAGGAGATATTACGGAAAATGGAAGAAAAAGCCAAATCTATGCAAACTGTCAAAGCTTTTCTACAGGTCCATCCACCACGTTTTAGCAGAAATTGGCCTTCAAAAAACTGGTCCTTTCCAGCCACTGACAAGCCCCAAAGAGGTAGATACAGGCGCACAAGGGGCAGAGGACAATCACAAGGATCATATAGAGGCAGGCAATGGCAAACTCCAGCACCAAGAGGTGGCGAAGACAGTGCACAACAATACAGGAAACAAACCCAATGACTCCCTCCTTTCCATGCCAAGCAAGTCTCAGCTGGCAGCACCCTTGGGAGGAAAGCTGGCATTATTTACAAGAAATTGGCATATTGTCACAACAGACAAATGGATCCTGGACGTTATAAACACAGGCTACAGATTTCATTTCCACACTCTTCCAAAAATGAGAGGCATGCCAAACCTGCCACACAATCAAAGGGCAGAGGCACAACTACAAATTTCAAAGCTCATAGACATGAGAGCTATTCAAGAGGTACCTACTCACGAACAAGGTCAAGGTTTTTATTCCAGACTATTTCTGGTACCAAGGAAAGGAAACGACTGGAGACCCATTTTGGACTTATCCATCCTAAACACATTCTTACTCGTACCAAAATTCAAGATGCTCACATTACAGCAGCTTCTTCCCATGCTGGGCAAGGAGTTTTGGCTGGTAACATTGGACCTCAAGGAGGCATACCTGCATGTCCCAATCAGACAAAGCTGCAGAAGTTACCTCAGATTTCTTGCAGGTTTAATCCACTATCAATTCTCTGCATTGCCCTTTGGCTTATCTACTGCACCCAGAGTATGCACAAAATGCCTGGCATCAGTGATTGCCTACTGCAGACTTCAAGGGATACAAATTTACCCTTATTTGGACGACTGCCTGATCCAAGCGGACAGCAAGCACATACTTCTGGAACATCTGGCTTATGTAACACGGTTACTGCATTCTCTGGGATACACAATCAACAAAGAGAAATCCAGGCTAACACCATCTCAGAAAATAACTTTCCTGGGTGCCAACTTGGACACAAACACCCAGACGGCCTATCTTACGCCAGAAAAACAGGGACAACTAACTCAGTACTTCAAAATACTAGCAAAATGTGCCAGGCTTACTGCAAGGAAAATCCTGCAGGCTCTGGGCTTCATGGCATCTTGCATTCTTTTAATCCCATGTGCAAAGTTGCATATGAGGAAACTTCAATGGTACATAAAAAACCTATGGTCTCAACACAGCCACAGTTTGGAAACAATAATACCAATAATTCCATGTTTACAAAAGGAATTTCTATGGTGGGCCCAAGCATGTCAAGCAAACACAGGTCTCCCATTCTGCAAGCCTCAAGCAAATCAAGTCATCACAACAGACGCCTCAGATTACGCCTGGGGGGCGCACATGACAGACAGGTGCATTCAGGGCAAATGGTCCCAAAAGGAAAAGCACCTTCACCTTCACATCAATCAAAAAGAAATGCTAGCAGTGATAAATGCAATTACAGCTTTCAAGGACCTCCTGCATCCAGGACAATTACTGATAAGAACAGACAACACCACAGTAATGTGGTACATAAACAAACAAGGAGGAACACATTCATACCCCTTGTGCAGACTAGCCATGACACTTTGGAACTTGGCTCTGGAATGGCAAATCGAACTTCAAGCACAGTATTTGCCAGGATTGGAAAACACGCTGGCAGACAATCTAAGCAGAAATATGACAGATCCACACGAATGGAAGTTGCATCCTCAAGTGTTTACAAAGATAATCCAAGTGTGGGGGAGGCCAGACATAGATCTCTTTGCCTCCCACAGGAATCATCAATTGGAAAAGTTTTGTTCAAGGACCTTTCATCCAAAGGCCTGGAGAGTGGACGCCCTTTCATTTAGTTGGACAGCATGGACAGTTTACGCTTTCCCACCTCTGCCTCTTCTGCCCAAGGTGCTCTTGAAAGCAAGAGCAGACAGACCGAAGATGATACTGATTGCTCCAGACTGGCCAAGGCAACACTGGTACCCACTCCTGAGGAGCCTAACACATACTCCTCCCTGGTCCCTACCTCTAATGCCTCTTCTGCTGACTCAGCACAGCTACAAAACTCTTCACAGTCAGCTGAAAACACTCAATCTCGCTGCATGGAAAATTCCTTAACACCACAACAGACCCTACTCCCCAAAGAGGTGCAGGATGTCATTTTGGAGGCCAGAAGGCCATCTACTAGAAAGGCTTACTCCGCAAAATGGAAACTGTTTTGCTCTTGGAATGAGAAAAAAGGCCAGGACCCTAGAAAAATGAATTTGCCTCAGGTATTACCGTATCTAGCTGAGCTGCTGAACAGTGGACTTTCATTTTCCTCCATAAAAGTCCATGCCTCCGCCATTTCTGCAGAATTCAACACGGATCCACCCTTATTTTCTCACCCACTCTTAAGACAGTTCCTCAGAGGGGCTAAGAATATAAGACCATCAAGGAAACAACCAATACCAGCTTGGGATCTTAATTACATTCTAGAAAAATTAACATTGCCTCCCTTTGAACCAGCTGCCTCAACAGATTTGCAATATTTGTCCTGGAAAACAGCCTTCCTTCTGGCCATCACTTCAGCTCATAGGGTTTCGGAACTACTGGCCCTCATGGCTGTGCAGCCCTTTCTCATCTTCCATCAGGACAGGGTTTCCCTTCGAACCAACCCGTCATTTATGCCTAAAGTGGTATCCAGGGTAGCTTTAAATCAAGCCATACACTTACCTACCTTTTACCCCAATCCTCAAAACAAAGGGGGAAAGGCTACTACACTCCTTAGACATCCATAGGCAGCTACGTTATTATTTGGACAGAACAAAGCCCTTCAGGAAATCAGAACAACTTTTTGTGTCCTATGCTGTAGGGGCTCAAGGGAAGCCAGTTACCAAACAGACAATTTCAAAATGGATAGGCCACTGCATACGGTTTTGTTATTCCTATCATGGGAAATCTGTCCCTACAGGCATCAGATCCCACTCCACCAGGGCCACAGCTACCTTTACAGCCTTCGTCAGAGGAGTTCCTACCAAAGATATTTTGGAGGCAGCCACTTGGAGTTCTGTGCATACCTTCACAAAACACTACCACCTGCCTTTATATTCCATAACTAGAGCAGGCTTTGCCACTGCTGTGTTGCAGGGCATTCTGGCTCATCCCAGTTCCACCTAGTACCTACCACCCTGTGCGTAGCTTTGGGATTCTACCCATCTGTGATTACTGCAGCTGTATGCACGATGAACATAGTACAGTTTTGTACCTACCATAAATGTAGATGTTCGAGTGCTAATACAGCTGCAGTACAGTTTTCCCTCCCTCCTTCCCCACTTGGTAAAGGCCTAGGGCCTAACCCCTTTTCATACAACCTGACTGGGTTATCCTTCTATGGTATATTTGCTTGCAACTACTGATTTTGGATTATATTGCATTGCATGTATATAAATATAATTTATGTATTGCCTTCCTTCTGGGGGCACCTGACATCTGGGGCAAGAAAGACTGAAGAACATGGCGTCGGCTGTGTCTTATATACTCCGGCCTCACTGACGTCAGGAGAGAAAGCGACAACAACCGACGCCGGACCTAGACCCCGCCTGACGGCAGAGAACCCATCTGTGATTACTGCAGCTGTATTAGCACTCGAACATCTACATTTATGGTAGGTACAAAACTGTACTTTCCCCCTAGTGAGTATTCTTGACCAGTTGTTCCAGGGATTTTGCATTGACAAAGTCCAGAAATCTCAGTGCCTCTGCACTAGTGGTGTGTAGGTTTCCCCATCTCTAGCTGGATAGTTTATATCACCTAGGAAAATGGTACTGGGTTTAATACTAAGTGAGCCTAGTTTCCTGTAAGTAGGTGTTGATGCTTTCTTGTGTCATAGAGAGTGTTTTATAGCTAGCTAATATATGGTATGGGACCTTTCTGATGATTTTTTGGACATGAAGAATCCCTAGTGCATCATGCTACCTTACCAGTCTTGATGCAGGTCTATTCTGGATGTAGATTAAGACACATCAACCTTTTTTCCTCTGTGATGTAGTAGCTGGTCTAAATATGTGGAAGATGCTATATAGCCCTGCACAGTCAGAGTGCTGTCCGGTATTTTAAACCATGCGTCTGTCACTACACAGATGTTAGTGTTCTCCAGGCTGAGAAGGGCTTGTAGAGAGTGGATTTTCTTGTTTAGGCTCCTAGCACTGATCAGTAACACTTTCATATTATCCTTTGCTTGTTTCATTATGTTGGCAGCTTTATCAGGCTGGCATTGCTTAAAAGGCACTATGGGGTGGACAATGTTTTTTTGCCAATATTTGAAACTCTAGAGGGGACAGATGCAGGCCATCCCTATAAAAGACGAGTGGTCTATCGATCATATGCTTCCAGGCTGACAAATATTGGACCCCAATTGAATGACACCAAGAACTAAGCCAGTTATTGAAGTCAGTTATTTTTTGCTCATATTGCAGCAGCATCCTTGGAGAAGGTAGAATGATGCACAATGCTAGGCTCATTTCTGCCTTGGAGGCATAGGCTAAGAGCTCCATCATGTCTCTCTTTACACAGTCCAAGGAGGTACATCCCAGTTCATTGACACTGGCATGAGCTATGATAGTCATACTGGTACTTTTTGTTTGAGGACTTGAGTGTATGAGTGACATGACTGATCCTGGCACCAGGCCAGCAATTAACAGTCACTCTTTCCTTGCCCAGCCTGGTAAGAGGCACGTCTGTATGTCTTATAATGGAGTCACCTATAACAAGAATGTTTTGTTGGGTCAATACCTGCATTATAGGCTCAGCGCCTCTGACTTTGAGACGACTTATACCAAGTGAGGAAGCAGGCTTAACGTGCTTTGTGCCTGTGTTGTGTTTTGGAGGTGTTTTGAGTTTTACGCAAGTTAATCTTTAGAACTTATGCATATGATGGATTTATGTGTATTGTGATGGCCATGGAGAATTGTGATGTGTGGTGTACTGCTGATGATTTAGGTGTCCGAGGTTACTGTGTGAGAGATTTTTGTTTCCAAGTATATTCTATATGTGCATGTCTTACATACTGTTTTCAGTAATAGATAATCATCAGACAATATGAGAACAATTCTTACACTTTCTCAATATATCCATCTCAATCAGGCTGGCTAGAGAAGCTGTGGGGAAGTGCTAGTCCATGATCATTGAGTTGATTCCTGTGCCTCCTCCCTTGGACAGATGAATGGCTTCTGTGTTACAGTGCAGTGTAGTGAGACATCACCAGAGTCCCTGATTCTTTAAGCCAGTAATACAATTTAAGCATCTTTCCTAGTGTACATCTTTATAACTAGAGATGTCCTTCTATATCACTATTGCAGTATTCATTTCATTAGGGATCCCTGTCAAGCACGACCGAACATATCCAGCCAGTTGCCTTAAGGTATGCCGTACATCACATGTATGCTCCTCACATATAGCATAGGGCATAAAGGTGACATCCAGGAGTGCCATCCTCAGAACTTGTTTGCCACCAGTCCGAACGCCATCTTTTGATTATCTGTTTGATCGCCCAAGTTGTTGCTGGTTACCTAGCTGTTCAGATAAGTGCCCCATTGGAGTTTTCACCTACCCTTTTTGCTTTTAGCATTTGTGTTGTTGTGGGGTTTCATGTCATTCAGAAAGGGTCAGTGCCAGTGTTGGGAGACTGATTCCCCATAAAAGACAGTCACGAGCAGAGCTTGTTCTGTTTAGGAGCTTCTCACGACCATACATCCTGTACAATCTTTCAGACTGTTGTTCCAAAGACCTTGCGTAGTCTGCTTTTCTCTTTTGCCATTTATCTTAAGAACCAGCATCTAAAGCTCTTGGTGAAAGATGCTGTGGAGGGTACTTCAGCCTGAGGGTCAGCCATATTCCAAGAAGGTGGCCAAAAAAGTCAGATCAGATTCTTTGGCTGTGCATCCTTCACCAGACGTCTTTCTTGAGGCTGGCGAAAAGCCCTGAGGATCATCTGGTTGCTGGGATGGATTCCTCTGTTGCAACCAGTCCAGAAGCTACTATGGATCCGGCTTCTTACACGTCCTTGGAGGCCTTGCAGATGTCCACTTTGGACATTCAGGGGGAACTGCAGCTGATCACTGAAGGGCCTGGGGGGGTTCCTCAGATACTGATTAGAGAGGAAGTCCCAACTACGATTATTGAGTGTAGGCTGGCGTTGTAGCCTTCTTCATTTCATAAGACGGATGTCCCTTTAAAAAAAGAAGCAGAGGCCAAAGCATATTGCTTTTGCTCCCAAGAGCCCTCAAAGTGAATTGCAGAATTTTACACAGGGGTTGCTGAATGCTCTTATGACGTTTGAAGCCTCCTCGGGGGGGGGGGTGTCTCTGTCCCCACCTCCTCGTTAGTCATCTTCCCCTGTCAAGAGAGATATATAGGGATCAGGATTCCTCTGAGGAGGATGAACATTTGGATGAGGAATCCTTGGCCTATTCTACACAGATTCCTTGCCCTCTGGAGTATGGCTTTGAGGAAGAGGAGGAGTATACTAGTCCTGAACCCCTTTTGAGGAAATTTCTTTTGGGGATACTATTGCTTGGATGATGGAGTTCTTTAAATGGGATTGTTCCCAAGTGTATGAAGTGCAGAGGAGATATAGAGCTCCTTCAAAAGGAGTCTCCCAGACCCTCTGCTGTTCCTTCCTGTTTTGGCTGCTTTACTGGATGCTTTCTCTTCTGCTTTTCAGGCTTTAGGCTCTGAGACCCCCTGCTCATAAGAAACCAGAACAATTTTTACAAAGTGCCTGATGATTGCAAATTCCTTTACAAGTGTCCATCTGCTGAACTGTTGTGGTCTCTGTGGCATCCGAAAAAGTCTTCTAAATTACAGCTGCCAACTAAGCTTCTTCCTTCTGTTAAGGACAGCAGGACTGTGCAAAGGCTGGGTTAAAAGATTTATACTGCCACCCTAGCCTTTCATGTTGTTGATTATCAGACTCATATGACCAGATATGTTTTGGCTGTCCTTACTCAGGCTTGTCAGGTTATTTCTGATCTTCCTGATTCTGAGGGTAAGACTTCTGTATTGTTTCTATTAGGGGCGTGTTCCCAGGTAGCTCACCCATTCCATTAAATGTAGTTAATGGTGCAGCAGATGCTTTCTCTAGGGTTGCTGCTTCTGGTTCTGTGTTGAGATTTTCCTGGCTTCGGATTCCGCCTCTCCTTGATATTAAGGCAAAACTGATTGATGCTCCTCTGGACAGTAAATGTTTATTTGGTGCTGCTGCAGCTGATTTGTTCAAGTCCCTGCAGGAGAAAGGCAAGGAATTGTAGGATTTGAAACATATTTTGTTTCACTGATGCCTATGTTTCAGAGAAACTACCCTACTAAACCAGCTTTTGTTGGAAGACAGTCTCATCTTCCTAATTGCAAGAAGGGTAGTAGGTGGGTTCCCCCCACTGTCTACTTGGACCTCTCCTGCTCAGAAGCCTTCCTTTCCTGATAAACCAGGTGCTGCCTGACTGCCAGTTTCTTTCTAGCCATATTCCTCTTTCTCTTCATCGTTCTTGTCTTTGTTTGCTTAAGCATAACCCAAGATTCTTGGGTTCTTTCCATCATTCGCCAAGGGTATTTTATTGTTTGGAAGTTTCTTCCCCCTTTCATAGGTATTCCTCACCCACCTCAAGAACAGCTGAGCTTTTTTTCCAGAGGTGCTTCATCATCTTTTGACTCTGGGAACTATTCAAGAGGTTCCACCTGCTCAAAGGGTGAAGGGGTTTATTCCAGAATGTTTTTGATCCCCAGGAAAGAGTACATTTTAGGCCCATTCTGGATCTTTCCCATCTGAATACTTTTCTGAAGGTTCCTTCCTTTCAAATGTTATCCCTTCAGACTTTGTCCTCTTTGCTGCTTCCTCAGGCTTGTATGATATCTGTGGACCTCAAGGATGCTTACCTCCATATCCCTATTCATCCCCTTTTCATGAAGTGTTTGCATTTCTCTGTTGCTTCCTGGCATTGCAGTTCTCTGCTTTGCCATTTGGCTTCTCAACTACTCCACAAGAGTATTCACCAAATGCTAAGCTCCTGTGATTGCTTTTTGCAGGATTGAGGGGATCCAAGTGTTCCTTACTTGGGTGACCTCTTATTTCAGGCATCCTCTCTAGAGATCCTCTTACAAAGTCTTCATTGTGCCATTTCCTTTCTGCAAAGCCTGAGGTTCAAAATAAACTTAAAAAAATATCTTCTGACTCCTTCCCAGGACCATGTTTTCTTGGGGTGCAGGATTCAGGCAATGCCTTTGCTGGCATCTTTGTTTTCTCCCATGGTCTTGACTCTTATTTCCTTCTTTCAAACACTTCTTCCTATAATCCTCTGTCAAAGAGAGGTCTGGGATTCATGGCATCCACCATCCCTATGCTCCCTCTGGCCAAACCCCACATGAGAAAGTTTCAGTGGTTCCTGAAGTCAGTTTGGCTTCAACATATGTGCATGCCCTAGCCTTTGTGGCTCCTCCTCTTCTTTGTCTAAAGAAGGAACTTCACAGGTGGATTCAGCAGTTTTGAAACCCAGGGCACCCCTTCCACCCCCCCTTCCCTCTCCCTGTTCACAGATGCCTTAGACGTCAGATGGGGAGCAGCTTTTGGCTCCCTAAAGTTGCAGGAGGTGTGGTCGCTTCTTCAACAGAAAGTGCACATCACTGTCAAAGAGATGAGGGCTCTTCTGCTGGCACTTGGCTTTTCATCCTCTCTTCTCCCCAGGAACTCTCCATTTACAGACAGTACCACTGTGATGTGGTACATACGCAAACGGGAACAAGATCTTATCATCTTTGCCCGTTGGCTTTCCTGGTGTGGGATCTTGCTATCCAGTATCAAACGACTCTTCAGGCAGTTTACATTCCCCTCAGGTCAAAACATCATGGCAGACACCCTGAGCAGTCCTTAACGCAGTCCTATGAATGGATGCTTCAAAGGGATGTGTTTCTGGACAATGTCCACCAGTGGGGTACTCCTCTAATAAATCTATTTGCCTCCCCCCTGAACAGAGAACTTCTTTTCTTTTCTCGTCCCAGGTCCTCCAGTTCGGAAGGTAGACACCCTCTCATTTTCTTGAAAGGGGATGTTTGTGTGTGCGTTCCCACCCCTTCCCCTCATTCCAGAAGTCCTCTTCAACATTCACCAGTATTTTCCTAGTCTTGTTGGTAACTCCCTTTTGGCGGAGACAGCATTGCTTCCCTCTTCTGCATTTAGCCAAGAGCAATCATCACAAGTTACCGCACAGGGTGGACCTGTTCATACAAGACAGGGGATCCTTCATTCATCCCCACCTGTCTACTCTTCAACTGACACTGTAGGTGATAGAATTTTGATTCCACATAGACACATTTTTCTGAGGACATGCTTAGGGTCCTGCAGGAGGCCAGGAAGCCCAGTACTAGGAAATCCTAAGTATCCAAATGGAAGAGAATTTTCTGTTTAGTGTCTTTCTCGTAACCTGGATCCACTTTCTGTGGATGTTCCCTTGTTTCTCTCCTATTCGCGTTAATTGCTCAATGTTGGGTTGGCGTATTCTTCTGTTAAGGCCCACATATCTGCTGTTATCTCTGCTTGTCTGCCTTTTTCTCCTTCTCTAAGAAATTGTATAGCCTCAAATCTAGAAGCTAAAGGCATCCCTCATATTAGGCCTCCCAAGAAGCCTATTCCTCCTCCATGGGATCTTAGTTTTGTTTTGGAAAAAGTGACTTGGACTTCTTTTGAGCCAGCTGCTTCAGCTTCCTTGCAACATTGCTCTTGAAAGACTGTACTTTTTTGGCCCTTTCTTCTGCCAGACTGGTGTCTAAGCTTCAAGCCCTTATGGCTTCTCCTCCTTTTTTGGTATTTCATAAGGACAGGGTGTCCTTGCATTCTAATACTCCATTTATGCCCAGGGTGGTTAATGAGTTGTCTTAATCAGTGTATTCATTTGCCTCACTTTTTCCCCTCTCTGCAGTCTGCCAGTGAGAGGGTGCTGCACACATTGGATGTGCATATGCAACTCAAATTTTATTTGGATAAGACTAAGATTATTAGGAGATCTGATCAGTTGTTTGTTTACATCCTAGGTCCCTAAGATTAGCTGTATCCAAGCAAACTATTTCTTCTTGGATCTCTAAAGCTATTTCTTTGAGTTATTCTTTTCATGGTAAGAACCTTCCTTTTCCTGTTAAGACTCCTTCTGCTAGAGTTGTGGCTTCTTATGGTGCTTTTTCAAGGGGTTGGATACTAACTCTATTCTTGAGACAGCTACATGGACTTTTGTGCATGCATTTACCAAGCATTACAAGTTTAATGGAATCTCCAGAGCTAGAGAGAGAGAACGAAAATAACCTAGTAAAAAAAAAAAGTGTTTGGCTAGAGCCATTCTTCATGGCTTCCTAGAGGGCTGTACTGGTCCTTCCTCCTCCCAAATTTCTTCCTGAGCTTTGGCACTCTCCCTAATGTAATGAATACTGCAACAGTGATATGGCGGGACATAGTACAATTGTGTAAAATCTTACTGTAACATAGATATTCTTCTCTTCACTATTGCAGTATTCACTCCCTCCCTCTGCCCCCTGGTCCATTTCTCTTCTGGATTTACTGATTACCTCTCTCTTCCTTGGACTGGCATTCCTACTGGGGCTGTTGGTTCTGAGGATGGTACATCCATACGTCACCTTTCTGCCCTACATTGTGCAAGGAGCATACATGTGACTTACGACATACCTTAAAGTGACCTAAAGGCTTTGGTATACTGGCTGGATGTCAGGCTGCCCTTGTAATGAATACTGCAACAGTGAAGAGAGGGACATCTACCATTATGGTAAGATTTTACTCAACTGTACTTTTTTCTACATCCATTGCCTAAGAAACTTAAAATTTCAGTGTGTACCAGCAGTTACCAGATCACTAATCTAGAAACATTACCGTCGCTGCAAATTTTTTATTTTTTTTTTTTTGCAGAAAACTTGATTACATCAGTGGCCTTTGTAGGCATCGGCATTTCAATCCTTGACATGTCAGAGTCTGTAACGAAACTTGAGGCCTTCTCTTCCAACAGCTTCAGAGTGGACCTAATGAGGGCCATTTTGAGAGCTTAATTGGAGGTTTCGGGCAGCACGCAAGAAATGGACTAAGTAAGATACCTAGAGCCTTGTCTAAGCCTAGGTGTAGCTGTGTTTTCTACGTATCCTGTGCTTGTGGTGGCCTTCAGTTTTTAGTCTGCAGGTTACTTATCCTCTTGCAAATTATTATTGACCTATTTCTAATATGAGGACTGATGCAAATCCGCTGGAAAGATGTGTGTCTGGCACCCACCATTGAAAATATGACTTGGCCATCACCACCTACTCCCCATATTTGCTGTGGCAAACAGATCGTCTCATCCTTGCATATGGGCCCATATCCGATCCATCAGATCCAACTCGGCCGTTACTGAGCTCATGACCACCAAAAAGCTCTTGGATACCTCCCCAACCCACGATGCATCTCTCCCTGTTACCCAGATCCTGTTTTCCACTTCCCGAAGATGTGGTCCAGTCAGCTAGCTCTTGGATTATCAGGTCATATTATATTTTCTTCTGTAGTCTCATTTCTGTATCTTGTTAGTGTATTTAACCTTCAGTCTCCCCCTTTTTCTAAAAAAAAAAAAAGAAATCCCTTCTTTAACAGTAACTTTTTATTAGGTTATTTTTGTTTTCTCTCTCTCTCGCTCTCTCCTTTTCCCACTAGTAACTTATTTTCTTTAGGTTACTTCCGTTCTATTTTACCTTTAAGGTATCCCTTTAACTACTGTCATTAGTAATTCTGCCTTTCTTTTTCATCTATATCTGCTTTTATAAAACAACAACAAAAAAAACTTTCCTTCTTTTTTCCCTGTTTTGCTGTTAAGTGTGTATGTCTCAGTGTGAGTGTTTTCTCTAGCCATATTTTTTACATCTTGTCAGAGAAGCAAGATTAACCTGTAGGATTTAAAAAAATGCACAAAGTGCAGTCTTAAGATTCATTTTAGTGACTCACATTCTGTGTGTTTATCTTGGGCCCCTTCATTTACAAGAAAATTGTGCGATCTGCTATTCTTTCAACCACCAAGCTCTGGTTGAGAGAAAAAATAAGCTCATATTGAGGGGCATTTGCCATCTGCTTTTGAGGAGGTTATTTTTGGCAGTCAGGCAAAATCTGGATCTTCCACCAAACCTAAATTGGCACATTCGAGCCTTGCTTCTTCTTTCCACAAAAATCTAGTGACAGAGGAAGAAATAGGCTTTCCTCTGCTCTGACGGGACCCTTCGGAACCAAAAGCTAAAACGTCAAAATCTCCCAAGTCTGTGGAGTCTGTGACTTGGTCAGAGCCTTTGGCGCCGATCACTCCTGGGTTAGATCTGGCTTCCGATCCTTTGTTGTCTGATCGACAACAAGTTATTTCAACCCAATATTGACACTTCCAAGGACACACTACTCCCCAACATTTGATCTGGTTCCATCTAGGGTGCCGTCTCCATTTTTATCTAGACCAAGATCCCCATCAGTATCCTCTTCCCGTTTAGTAAGGAGCCTTACTGAAGAAGACATGGAACGGATGGTGCAGAAGATTTTGTGGGTGCAGGGCATCACTAAGTCCCCCTCGGCTTCAACCCTTGTTGCATCGCGTCTGTGTAAACCTGCGCCTCTGACTTCAGGGCAAGTTAGGATCTGATACACCTGGTGCCTTTCAGCTGTGAGCTGAAGATGATGTTCATCGTGTTTCACTGTTGCAGTCATTACTCTTGGGTTATCCTGCTGGCAGGCTACTCGCAGTCGGCCAGAATTCCAAAGTCTAGGTCCGGCGTCGGTTGCTGTCGCCTCTTTCCTGACGTCAGTGCGCCAGGGGTATAAAAGATGCAGCCGACGCCATTTTCTTCAGTCTTTCTTCCCATGTGGTGCCTGAAGCAAAAGCAGTTCGCAAGTGCCGGTCGGCCGACTCCTGAGATTTTCAAATCTGAATTTCAGAACCGAAGTCTTCATTAAAGTTAAGTATCCCGTTGGGGAAACTTTTTTATTGCTCCAGACCGATGTCAGAAAAAGTTAACAATTGTATTTCTTGTGGGAAGCAAATACCTCATAAGGATTTTTACTCTTACTGTACTCCTTGCCTAGGCCCTGATCACAACGTTGCTAGCTGTCGGTTTTGTGCTAGATTTAACCAATGCACTATCAAGTGATGGTTCGATTTTGCGTTTTATTACTTTGGCCGAAGATTTAATTATATAATGCCGGCGGAACAGCAGACAACCAGAATTTACAAAAAACGCAAGGACAAGGATAGGCATCAGAGGTCCAAAACCGACGAAGCCTCTTCTAGGCCAGTCGCCGGTTCGCTGGCTCTCTGGCTCTCAGTGAGGTGCTTTAGCAGCCCCTGGTGCCCGCTACCGACTCCCACGTGGAGCCGACTGGGCCTCTGGAAACTCAAGGTATTGGACACTCGGAAATCAATCCCTCAGATTGGTCTTGAGCCGCTGAGCAGGCATCGGCTTCTTAGGGTGTCTTCAGATCTACACAACTATATGTTAAGTCATCTTCAGCTTCAAAGACGAAAACTAAAGCAGCTCTAAAGACAAAGAAACAAGTACGGCATTCTCCTATTCAGACTTCCATGCCTAAAAAACAGATGCTCAAAATGGCCAAAGACCTAATTACCTTGATCAGAGACTCCCATCCCCCTCCTTATAAGAGGCCTAGGCAAGAGACAGAGTATGATTCTTCTGATCAGGTTTCTATTTCCTCCGATTCCTCTTCTGAACAGGATTACTCCATGCTTCCCTATGAGGATTCTGATGCTGAAGAATCCATTCCTTCAGCCTCTCCTCCTGAGGACTATTCTTTTGGGGAAACACTGCATACTATGAGGGAGCATTTCCACTGGGAGAGCCAAGATTATTCTGAATCTAATAAAAGGCTCAGAGACTTCCTGCTTCTTCCTCAGCATAGACCCCTTGCTATTCCACCTGTTCTAGACATTGTAGATGATGGACATTGTAGATTATGTATTTTCAGAGTCCGGTCTGTCCCCTGACTCTCTACCCCCTGCACCTGCTAAGCCAGACAGCTATTACAGGGTTCCGGATTCTCATAAATTCCTATATAAAAACCCCGCTGCTGACCCAGAAACTATATCTCAGGGTCCCAAGGGGGTTAAAGCTTGCACTGCAAAAAACCCTGTCCCCTCTGATAGGGATTCTAGGGCTCTAGACAGATGGGGGGAAAAAGGTTTACACTTCTGCTACCCTAGCTGTAAGGGGCTTAAATTGTCAATTCCATATGCTTAAATATCAGCAATATTTAATGTCACTACTTAAACGGAAAATGTTGACAAATACTGAATGTTCAGAGAACAGGGAATTGCAGAATTTATTGCATGCAACTGAATAAGTGGGAAAGCATACTTTGCAATGTGGTTATGATTCACTGGAGGCCTTTTGCAGGGCCGCTGTTACAGGTTCTATTATTAGAAGGCATGCTTGGTTAAAGGAACAAAATCTGCCTGATCATGTTAAAGCAAAATTATTAGATGCACCATTACAGCATGATACTTTGTTTGGTACTAAAACAGAAGAGGTGTTTAAAAAAATGGAGGATAAAGCAAAATCCATGCAGACAGCCAAGGATTTCTTACAGGTACAGCCACCCAGGTTTAGCAGGAACTGGCCTTCTAAAAATTGGTCCTTTCCAGTCTCAGACAGACCACAAAGAGGCAGATACAGGCGTCCCAGAGGCAGATCTCAGCCCCAAGGCTCATACAGGCCTAAACAATGGGGTGCTCCTAACTCCAAAAGCGGAGAAGACAAATCACAGTCTTACAGGAAACAGTCCCAATGACTTACCTTTACCAGTTCCAAACAGTTTTCTTTTGACAGCCCCCTTGGGGGGAAAACTAGCACTTATTTCATCAAATTGGCAAATCGTTACCCAAGACAAATGGGTCTTGAACATAGTATCCCAAGGCTACAGGTTCCATTTTCACACACTACCAAGGTCAAAGGGCATGCCAGACCTGCCACACAATCAATGGGCAGAGGCACAAAAACAAATTACAGCCCTCATGGACAGGAGGGCCATTCAACAATTACCACAACAAGAGCAGGGGTAAGGATTTTACTCCAGACTTTTCCTAGTACCCAGGAAGGACAAAACCTGGAGACCAATTCTGGACCTGTCTATGCTAAATATATTTCTGGAAGTTCCAAAATTCAAGATGTTGACTCTTCAGCAGCTACTGCCCATGCTGGGCAAGTGGGCTTGGCTTGTAACTTTGGACCTAAAAGAGGCATACCTGCATGTCCCAATCAGACAGTCTTGCAGAAGATACCTCAGATTCATAGCTGGCTCAGTGCTTTACCAATTCTCTGCACTGCGCTTTGGCTTATCTACTCCGCCCAGGGTCTTTACAAAATGCCTGGCACCAGTAATTGCGTTTTGCAGACAAAAAGGAATTTAAATATATCCCTACTTGGACGACTGCCTAATTCAAGCAGAGAACAAAGACACTCTTCTAAAGGATCTGGCATTTGTAAAAAGATTACTAATTGGCTTAGGGTACACAGTAAACGAAAAGAAATCAAAACTAGTGCCCTCTCAAGAGATAATATTCCTGGGTGCAAGCTTAAATACAACTGCCCAGATGGCTTATCTCACGCCAGACAAACAAAAACAACTGACTGCTTACTTCAAGAAATTGGCAACAAAAACCCACCTATCTGCAAGGAAAATCCTGCAGGCCTTGGGTTTCATGGCATCCTGCATTCTACTAATTCCATATGCCAGACTGCATATGAGGAAACTGCAACAGTATTTGAAAAGTGTTTGAACTCAGCATTGCCACAGCCTGGAGACAGTAATTGCATTCATTCCTTGTCTACAACAGGAGTTTCGATGGTGGCAGGAGCCTGTCACCACAACAAGTCTGCCATTCAGTGTACCCACAGCCAGACAGACACTGACAACGGATGCATCAGATTATGCCTGGTGGGCCCATATGGCAGGAAAATGTATTCAGGGCACATGGCCTGCAAACCAGAGGCATCTTCACATCAATCAAAAAGAGATGCTAGCTGTTCAAAATGCCCTGACAGCTTTCAAGGACCTGCTTCATCCAGGACAGTTACTGATAGACAGACAACCCTACGGTCATGTGGTACATAAGCAAGCAGGGAGGTACACATTCCTACCTCCTCTGCAGACAAGCAATGACCTTATGGGACACAGCATTGGCTTTTCAAGTTCTCCTGCAAGCACAATTCCTGCCAGGAAAAACAAATACTCTGGCAGACTAACTAAGCAAAAAACCTCATGGGTCCCCACGAATGGAAACTGGATCCACAAGTCTTCAGGATGATAATAAGGAAATGGGGATGCCCAGCCTCCCCTCACAACTGTCAATTGCAGAGATTTTGCACAAGGATTTACCACAAGCAAGCAGGGAAGGTGGACGCCCTATCATTCAGCTGGAACAATCTAACAGTATATACTTTTCCCCCACTGCCTCTCCTTCCCAGAGTACTCCTAGAGGTCAGACAAGAGAAGCCAAAAATTATTCTGATTGCACCAGACTGGCCACGGCAGCACTGTTACCCAATCCTAAAGAGCTTGTCTCAAGGTCCAGCATGGATATTGCCTCAAACTTCTCACTTGCTGACCCAACAAAACAATCAGATCCTGCGCAGCCATCTTAGGACCTTAAATCTGGCAGCATGGCAGATAATGTAGCCATTCAGAACACTCCTCTTTCAAAAGCTGTTATGGATGTTATCTTGGAGGCCAGGAGGCCCAGTACCGGAAAATCTTATGCAGAAAAATGGAAGAGATTCTGTGCTTGGAACCAAGAACAAGGCATTGACACGTCTGTACCAAATATTCCTCAGATTTTACAATACCTAACTGAGATGCTGAACAAAGGCGTCAGCTGCATCTTTTAAGATTCATGCCACTGCCATTTCTGCACATTATAATACGGAACCACTTATCTTTTCTCATCCTTTAATAAGGCAGTACCTCAGAGGGGCCAAAAACATTAGGCCTCCAAGGAGAGAGCACCAATTCCGGCCTGGGACCTCAATTATGTTTTGGAAAAACTCACACTGCCTTCTTTCGAGCCAGCATCAACAGCAGATATAAAATTCTTATCCTGGAAAACAGCTCTGCTCCTAGCCATAACCTCTACAAGGCGAGTCTCTGAGTTACAAGCACTCATGGCTGTGGAACCTTTCATCCTTTTTCATCCAGACAGGGTTTCTCTGAGGACAAACCCTACATTTATGCCTAAGGTGGGGTCCAGTGTGGCCCTCAACCAAACCATTCACTTGCCTACCTTTTTCCCAAATCCACAGAACAAGGGTGAGAAAATTCTGCATTCTTTGGACATACACAGGCAGTTACTCTTCTACTTGGACAGAACTAAAGCTTTCAGAATGACTGAGCAACTTTTAGTGTCATATGCTGCAGGATCACAAGGAAAGGTGATCTCAAAACAGACTATTTCTAAATGGATAGGCTATTGCATCCGTTTCTGCTATTTTCAACATGGCAAATCAGTGCCTAAGGGCATTAGGCCTCATTCCACCAGAGCAGCAGCCACTTCAGCAGCCTTCCACAGAGGAGTACCAACCAAAGAAATCTTAGAGGCTGCAACTTGGAGTTCAATGCACACTTTTACAAAGCACTACCACTTGCCTCTCTATTCTAAGTCCAGAGCAGGCTTCGCCACTGCAGTTCTGCAGGGCCTCATAGCCTCTCCTAATCCTGTTTAGCCCAGCCACCCATCCTCAGCTTTGGGATTCTACCCAAGAGTAATGACTGCAACAGTCAAACACTATGAACATAGTACAGTTGTGTACCTACCATAAATGTAGATGTTCGAGTGTATTCACTGTTGCACTCCAGGTTACCCACCCACCATCCCCCTTCTCTTTGCTGGGACTTATCTGCACTTCTTTACCCTATACAACCTTTTTAGTGTATTTGCTTGTAGATGAAGGAAATGTTATTTTTATGCTTGCATTTCTTATTGGTATATTTTTCAGCCTACCTATTTGGGGCACCTGACATCTGGGGCAAGAAAAACTGAAGAAAATGGCATCAGCTGCATCTTTTATACCCCTGGCGCACTGACGTAAGGGAAGAGGCGACAGCAACCGACGCTGGACCTAGTCTCTGGAATTCTGGCTGACTGCAGGTAGCCTGCCAGCAGGATAACTCAAGAGTAATGACTGCAACAGTGAATACACTCTAACATCTACACTTATGGTAGGTACACAGCTGTACTTTCTCTTCCTCATATCAGACCCTTGGTTGGAGTTCTTCGGCATTTTTGCAGCTGGAGAGTTCCCGGAGCCGCAGTGAACCTCGAGTGCACTCACCTCCCAGGTCTTCAGAGAGGTTGATGCTCCTTAGGGCTTCGGCGCAGGTGATCTCTGCTCCGGCTTCTACCCCCTGGTGAGCTCTTCTCTGGACTGGAGGGAACCCCATCATGAAAGCATGGTTTATCGCCACTGGAGTCCTCTTCCATTCAGCAGAGGTCAGCTTTTGGGGCTCTGGAGAAGGCTATAGCTGCCACTGCATCTAGAAGGTCACATGCCCCCTTGGATCCTCAATCCCATCAAGGTACCCTGTGTTCCTCCTCTTCTGACCAGGGTGTTCCACAGGGACAGCAGGACCTCGGGCACTAGGATACCAGTCCGGATACTCCTGCGTCTTCCAATATCTCCCCAGACTACCCCACTGAGGAGGACGCTAGGAAGAGGCTTTGCAAGAGGAAGCATTTGCATTCCACTGAGGAGTTGTTAATGGAAGACACTGACCTCGATGAGGGAGAAGGATGCCCACTCTAACCTCCTGAGGATGTTTCCTTTGCGGGAGATTCTGAAGATCCTGAAACAGAGAGGTGGGCTGTAAGTCCAGTAATCCTTCACTTGGAGTCCGTGTACCTGGTGGCCTTTGGTTCCCACCCATCTACCTCCTGGGTGAATCCGCCCACCAATGACTTCATAGGTTTCATCTATTGGTAGGCATAGGAGACCACAGATTCCATCAAACCTATTCCCTGGAGACTGAATAAAATCACTGCCTTGTCTAACAAGACCTTCTAGACGAAAGGGGTTGCAGTAGTTGCCATGGTTCTGAAAAAGGGACTTTCTGAGGACAGTTCAACTATCTATACTCCTAACAAGGATTCTAGGATGATGGATAGATGTGGGAAGTGAGTGCTTTCTTCAGCGACCTTTGCCTTGCGATTGCTGAATTATCTTTTGCATTTCACCAGGTTGCAAAGGGATCTGATCAAGGAGCTGTCCAGTACCCTTGAAGGAGCAGTAACTGAGGGAGCAAAAGAGAAGGTAGCTTCCCAGTTAGCCACCCTAAATTTTGTAGCTAACTCTTCCATGATGCTCATCAAACATGCAGCTGAAAGAACGAGTAGAGCGGCGGGTTCTTGCATCTCTATGAGGAAGCTTACCTGGATGTGCCTAGCGATTTTGCAGAGCCTTTTAAGTCTTTGTTTGTCAAAGCACCATTTGACAGCACTTCACTTTTTGGTCCCAAAGTCAGAGACTCTATCCAAGTGTGAGAAGGAAGGTAAGACTTTCTGCCATGGGCATATGTTTTTCATCTCCTCAGAGAACGTGTCCTAAAGGTCAGAGAGGCAACGGAAAAATGTGGTTCAAGAAGTCTCAGGGGTCCTGCCAAGACACACATGGAGAGTTTTCACCCAGAGGCAGGGCGAGACAGTAATGGAAGATGCAGCCCTCACAGCAGACAAGGTCTGCAGAACCAAGGGTCCCGGGAGTCTTTCTTCAGGAAACCTTTTAGCGCTCGTGAAAGGAGGCATAATTGTCCACCTCTGGATGCAATCAGGGGTTGACTGTCCCTGCATTAGAGAGCCTGGCAAAAGATAACTTCTGATATGTGGGTGCAGAGAGTAATATACAGGGGTTACCAAATCCCTTTTTTCAACAACCCCCTCCCAACAAAACTATCCTGGATGTTCCACCCAGTCAGAGAGATCAGGCAGTCCATTCACATTCAAAAACTGCTAGAAAAAAAAAAGAGTCATCCAAGAGGTCCCCTAAGATCAGAGAGGATTCAGAATATCCTCATGGTTCCTTTTGGTTCCAAAGAAAACAGGGGACTGGAGATCCATCCTGGATCTCAGCAGCTTGAACAAGTCAGTTCGACATTGCAAGTTCCGAATGGTCACGTTGCAGTCCATAATTCCTTTTCTGGAACAGGATGACTGGATGTGCTCTGTAGATATTAAGGATGTGTACTACCATATAAAAATGGACAGATGCTCCAGAGGATATATAGGCTTTCGGCTGTGAGACGGTCATTAACCAGTTCGGAGCACTGCCCTTTGGTCTCACTACTGAGCACCAGAGTGTTCACCAAATGCATGGCAGTGGCTGTGGCTATCCTGAGATGACAAGGATTCCGGGTGCTTCCGTATTTAGATGACTGGCTCGTATCTGCCCTGACTAGGCATCTACTTATCCATGCAAGAGACTCTGTTCTTCAAATCTGTACCGAGCTAGGCATAACCATAAATTACCAAAAATCACATCTGGAACCTTCTCAAACACTAGAGTTCATAGGAGCACTGGAGTCCACTCAAATGATAGAGAAACTTCCTTTCTCCAGAGTGTTAACAATTAGACGGCAAACATTCAGATTAATCAGAAACAAGAAGGTAGCCGCTTGCCATGTTCTACAGCCTGTAAGATCGATGGTTGTGGCAGTAGTGTTGGTTCCTGTGACGCCCCAGCACTGGACCAGAAATCAAGGGGCCTAAATCCTCACCACTGGCAACAGTGGGGGACATATATTGGGAGAATGACAGGTACCCCACGCAATATTTCCAGATGCAGCTCTCTGCATCAAGTGCAGTTATCCTTAAGTAAGTTAGGTGTAGCACTTATTTCTACGAATCCGGTGCCTCACTATTTCTCTCTCTCTCTCTCAGGCCTTGTAATGTAGGGTCTGAGAGCTGAGCCTGTCTCAGCTCTTTTTGTAACCCTTCCAAGCTCCCCTTCCACAGGTAGTCTGGTATTCTCTGGGTGCCTCAGTGTCAGCCTGGGTACTACTACTCACCTCTGCCCTTGCAGTCACTCTATCCAAGGGAACATCAGTACCCATGGCTCACCTTTAGTCTCACTGCTACAGGGTAAGCTCCCTCTCTGAAATAACCACCACACCAATCCTGGCTTCAAGTCTACGGTCTGTCTGGGTCTCTCCTAGGCTACCAGACCCACATGCTTGTCTCCAAGCCTGACCGAATGTAACTGCATGCACACAAGGTACTGTATTATCAAAATCATTCCCTATCAGGACATCTGCAAGGATATCCTCAAACACATCTACTTGCTTTCTTCCTTTTCCATCCTGCCAGTCAAGGTGTGAACCCAAGCCAAATGTATTTGGGATGCATTCCATCCTAAAGTTATGACTGGAGTAGACTGCCCAAGCAAGTAGTGTTCCTCTTTAGCCATTGCAGGCTTCACAGTGGTTATGTCAGAGCATGTGTTTCTCTTAGTAGTGGCCCGTTTCCCATCTAACTAAGATAGGATATAATCTCTTGTGGTAGTTTGGTACCCATGTTATCTCCACTCAAATTACTGCTGGCATTCTGTCATTCCCACTTACTAGCTCTCCCACTTTTTGTTCCCCACCTTGCTTCCGTGGATATCTATATATGGCATGACCCCACACTGGTTGCTTTTAAAACATTTAACCCTTGGTCCTGGACATGTACCTGGACTAGTGGCTTCCCCTGCTACTGGTGGACTCTGTTGGGGTGGTCTAGGCTGCCCACCATGGTTTCCCTTAGACCCATGAGCAGCACTGGGTATCCCTTTCTTGTGCAGTGATGCCCTGCTTGCTAGGTATAGGTCTCCGTTTTTCCACAACTCATCTGCTGTGTTACAGTCTCTATCCTATCTGCTATCCAGATTCTCATGTCCTCAGGCAAAGTGCTATGGGCTTGTTCCCTCACCAAAAGGTCTGCCAGCCCTTCAAAACTGGTAACCTGACACCCACTCCTCCATCTATGAAAATAAGTGCTTAACTCAGCAATATATTCACACATACTTTCATCTGCCTTGCGTCTGTGCTCACACAACTTTTTTCTGTAAGGTTCAGGTGTTAACTTAAAACTGTAACAAACAATTTTTAACTGTATTGTAATTTAAGTAATCAGTATCACACAATTTAGAAACAGCAGTTAGTTACAGCTTTATCATGGAGTAAGGGGGTCAGGAACCATACCCAGAGCCCTTTGTCAGTATTATACTGTTTACATACCCTTTCAAATGTAAGAATAAAACTGTCAAAATTATCACTATCTGTAAATTGTGGAAGAAATTTACTGACTTTTATTACTACTGGAGTTTGGTTATTCCCTTCCCAATTACCTCTATGACCCCGGCGAAGAGTCAGCATCTCCTTTTTGTGTTGCCTCTGCCTCTCATTCTCCTCAGATTCCAGACATCTCAGTTTCTCATTTTCTTCAGCCTCCAGGCATCTTAGTCTTTCTGCTGATTCTATTTCCAAATATTTGTCCTCCAGTTCAAGTCTCTCTAACTAGATGGGTTTTTAAGTTCTCTGTGGAAAGGTTGAACTGCCCATTTTCTGAGAGTTGTACATCCCCAAAGCCAGTCTGGTTGCTGCTGTGTGATGTAGCTGTGGCCAAGGCTGCAATCATTTCTGCTTTAGTCAGGTTGGCATGTACCAATCTTTTGGCTTGGTACATCTCAGCCAACTGGCTCCTTGTCAGCTTTCCATACTCCCTCTGCTGACATCCTTGCCTGCTCTCTCTGACTAAGCAAACAAAAATAAATACATTTATTGTGATATGAAACTCTGAATGTTCACTGTGTGGCTAATTAAGAGTACAAACACCTTCTTTAGCAACCACTATTTACAGGCTACAGGAATTCAGTGTCCACACCACTGAATCCTAATATGTGGATATCCCACCACTGCCACCAATAAAATGACATCCCAACACTGGACCCCAGTAATCAATGATCTTAAATCCTCACCATTGACAACAGTGGGGGATGTACATTGGAAAGATGACAGGTACACACACAGTATTTTCAGATGTAGCTCTCTGCATCAAGTGCAATTTCCCTTAAGAGCACCCAGAGACAACAGTCAGTCTGGGGCTGGTTTCTCCTTCTTTCTCCAGCTCCCCAGTAAGACTTTCCAGTAGCACAGCTGTAGAGTTGAGATCTCAGCTGAGTGGCTAATCCAAGACCTCCAACACTTTCGCTGTCCAACCAGTGCTTTGTGTCCCTGGCCAAGTAGCTGACACACACACACTCTTAGAGAATTGATTTACACACACACCTGGGAAAGGCCGGCACAGGTTTACTAGCTATGCCGCCTTCTACCCAGACTATAAGGTAGTTAATATGCCCCCAGTCACCTCTTTATCAATTACTTTAAGGCCCTTAACAAAGGGTGGCCAAATCTTACTGTGTAATGTTACTATCAGTACAAATGGTAGTTTGACCAAGAGCAAGGCTATTAGGAGTGGCCTATACAGTGTAACCAAGTAAATATCCAAGTACTCTCAGAACATAAATATGTTTCTACACAGATCAGCCACAATGAAAGGTTTAAATATATTTAATAGTAAATAAAAGAACAAGATTTTATATATATATATATATATATATATATATATATATATATATATATATATATATACACATACATACACATATACACATATACATACATATATATATATATATATATATATATTTATACACACAGACATTATATATATATATATATATATATATATATATGTGTATATGTATATATATATATATATATATATATATATATATATATATATATATACACACACACATATACACACACACATACATATATATAATATATATATATATATATATATATATATACATATATATATATATATATATATATATATATATATATATATATATATATATACATATACACACACACATACATATATATATATATATATATATATATATATATATATATATATATATATATATATATATATATATATATATATATATATATATATATATATATATATATATATATATATATATATACATACATACAGTAATATCAGAGTTCAAAATCAGAGGAAATATTTAAAACAATGTTACAGGACAGTCTCAAGTAAATAAAGAAAAATATCTAAACTATGCTTCACTATATTCCTGACTGAATCTAAGAGAATTACTGTTCCCATTTAGAGCAAGCACAGCAGTTGTGTGGTGAATGGATCTTGTTAGGTCAAAGACAAAATACAGAATGCTCAGTCTCTCTGAGTTCTTAAATTAATATCTCAAATGTTACTTCTGGGATAGCTTGCAGAATTACATCACTTCTTGTCAACTGACTCCATCCCAGGTAAAACCCCCATTGATGCAGCTGGTACCAGTTAGCATATATGTGTGAAAATACATAGACAAGGCTTTTCTTAGATCTACGGCAGATCCTGGAAGTCATAAAACAATAAAAACATTTCCAAGACACTGCAGTGAACCTCTAGTTCTAGACATTGTGTCTGTTATTGCACTGAAGTTGAAAGATAACATCCTTTTATTACATGGCCATAAAGTAGTTTAATTTCACCTTTTTTCTGAGGTTAACCTCTGGGTGTTCCAGTTTGCAGTTGTTAAAATATTTTTTATTTATTTTATTTTACATTTGTTTACCGGGAAAGTCCAACTGGAAAGAGGTCCATTTACAGTGGACAGTGGAGGCCCGGGGAGAAAAGCTCCACAAGAACACAATTTACAACAAAGAAAATTCTGTGCAGTTGTATATATACAATCGAAGAGATTTCTCATACAATAGTTTATAAAATGTATACAGTCAATATAACATACAATAGATTGTTCTAAGCTTATACATAGTAGATCCTGGATGTCAGTATTGGTAGAACTAAACACACATTGACTGATGCAGTCAATGACTGATGGCATGAAGGAGACATCTCACAGGGTAAAATAATTTGCAAGAAAGTAGGCCCTGTATGGGAGTATTTGAGCACCGCATATTAGAGATAAGTAGTGAAGAGAGGAGAGGAGGGTAGCAAGATTTGGTGGAGAGCAGGAAAGCATTTATGTGATGCATGGACAGAGCCATGACTGCAAGAGGTGTGACTTCAGTGACTTTCTGAAAAGTGAGATAGATGGTGCTGAGGAGATATTTTGGGGGACGTTATTCCATTCCCTAGCGATGGTGTGGGAAAAGAGAGCTTTCCCTGCAGTATTGTTGGCTTTGGCTATGCAGTGCAGGGTTTTGTTGGATGAGCATAGAGAACGATCTGCTGAATATTGGTTTAGTAGTTGGTTTAGGGCTGGGGTTTTGTGGGGGTTCCTTATTATGTTGAAGGCGAGCACTAGTTGATGGTAACTAATTAGATGAGGGAGTTCTAACCACTGTAGTTCCCTTAGGGCGAGACTGTGATGACTTCTAAAAGTGGAGTTATTGGCGAACTTTGCAGTTTTATTATAACATGATTCTAGCTTGTCTGTCTGTTTTCCTGACAAATATATATATCTAAACAGTTGCAAGAGTGCAGGTACATTACTGTTCTAATCCAGAAGGGTACTGTGGTTATATTTTTAAGCTCAGTACTTTACAAAATGTCTCTTCAGCACATGTCTGTACAAACCATCTTTTATGACCTATAATTCTGATACATTTGTAACACAAGCATATGAATCATATTGATATTCACAAATGACGTTTAGTCATTTACATAATTCCAGATAGCTGGAATGGCCATATCTCCTTTCTTGACAGTTCCGTTAGCCAGATTTCACCAGCGGATACTGCAGTTTCTTCTAGCTGCCCAATGGTCAGTTATCCACCAACCGATGTTTCACCAAATTCTTATAGCAAATGAACATGCAAAACAAATCTTTCATGGTGGATTCGGTCAGAACAGTTGATGCAAGACCGACCCATTATCCCTCCTCAACCACAGGCTACTGTGGCCACAGATGCTTCCCAGATAGGGTTGGGAGGGCATTATCTGGGAAAGGCCGTCTGAGGAGGCTGGTCTACAGATGAGGCCAAACTCCACATAAACATACTGGAGATGAGGACAGTGTTTGTGTTGCAGATTGCTCTTCCTCTGGGAAATGTAGCCATTCAATCAGACAACATGCTAGTGGTTTGGTACATAAACAGGCAAGTTGGAGCCAGATCATATCCTCTGTGTTGAGAAGAGCTCAGTATGTGGCAGTGGGCGATCTCATCCAACTGCTTTCCTATAGCTACGCACATTCCGGGAAAGTCCAACATCATAGCAGACAAGTTGAGCAGAGCCATTCTTATGCCTAATGAGTGGGTCCCTCACCCAGAAGGTAGCAGAGAGCATTGCTTCTCCCCTAAACAACAAATGCAGCAGCTACTTTGCCCTAATCCCCCCTCAGGGGGGAGTCCCTGAGGGATGCTCTAATACATGATTGGCCTCCCAGTCTATTGCATGCTTTCCTCCCATTCCTTTGATTCTCAAATTCCTTCAGAAAGCCAACAGGTTGAAGAGAACAGTAATCCTCATTGCCCTGTATTGGCCTCGACAAATCAGGTTTCCTTTCCTCTGGCCTTATCTACAGAAGGAACCCTGGATTTGGGAACCCTTTCCAGACCTGCTGTCACAACCAACGGGAATGCTTCATCCCAACCTTCACAACCTCAAGCTGACAGCTTTGTTCTTCCAATTCCTTTGATTGCCAGACAACTTGTGCTCTCCTTGCCGGTCCGTCATATTTTGATGTCCTCCCATAAGTCATCCACTCAAAAACTCTGTAAGAGTAAATGGAAGAGGTTTGTAATTTGGGTGAGACAACATAATCCGGATCCTCTCACGGCCACTATTCACTCTATTCTGTGCTAATTTTCATATTGTCTGCTTTTTAAAAATGTACTTTTGCATTTTGAGATTTTTTTATGTAAACATACGCATTTTTAACTGGAGCTTTTCTCCCCGGGCCTCTGCTGAAAAAGTACCTGTATCCAGTCGGACTTTCCTGGTAAACAGATGTAAAGTAAAAAATTAATATTAAAATAAATATTCTAGGATTTTTGACCCACTTTTTCAGTAATGGAGCAGCTACTTCTACTGTTAAGGTATAATTAGCAGCCATCTGAAATTTTCACATTGGGATAGATAACTTATCTCTCATTTCCCACAGACTTTGTAAAGCCTTCTTAAAAGGGACCCCTGTTGTTAAGGCCTTCCCCATAAAGATCCTTCTCCCACTTGGAACCTTAATTTGGTACTATTGGGAACCTTAATTTGGTACTATGTCTGATTGTTCAACTGCCTTTTGAACCTGCAGCCACTTGTGATATTAAGTTTCTATCTTGGAAAGCTGTCTTTCTGGTGGCATTTACATCTGCGAGAAGGGTATCAGAAATTCAGGCACTATCTTCCCAACTTCCATATTTGATTTTTCATAAAGACAGAGCCTGTTTGCGTACTAATCCCTCTTTTCTGCCCAAAGTCATTTCACAAGCAAATATTAATCAGACCATACATTTGCCGTGTTCTTCCCTAATTTCAGCAATAAGGGCGAATATGTTCTAAACTTGGTAGATGTTCATAGACAGTTGCGTTTCTATTTGCATTTGATTAGAGTTTCAGAAAGCAAACCAACTGTTTATTCCCTTTGCAGGCCCTAGAAAAGGCCTTCCAGTATCCAAAGCTACCTTGTTGAAATGGTGCTCTCATTGCATTTCTTTCATTTACACCTCAAAAGTCATAAATCCTTCCAAATCTATTCCAGTTCACTCAGCCAGGGCTATGGCCACATACAAATGCCTCCATGGATGATGTTTGTGCAGCAGCCACATGGGCAAACCGTCATACCTTTATCACTCATTACAAGTTAGATTTGGTCTCCAGGAGAAGAGCCTCCTGTGGTTCGATGGTTCTGAGGGACATCCTCCCGTGAGTCTACCCGGGGTAAAGGTAGATGGGGACTCAGTCCCATATGTGAGGAAGAGACGAAAAATTGACAATATCAGGTAAAGAAGTTATGTGGGCGGCAGTGGTGGTACAGCGGTTAGTGTTGCCGCCTCACAGCAAGAGGTTCTCTGGTTCGATCCTCTGATGGGGGTGCCTTCTGTGCGGAGTCTGCATGTCCTCCCTGTGGTCGCATGGGTTTCCTCCCACATCCCAAAGACATGCTGTAGGTGGATTGGACACTCTAAATTGGCCCTAGGCATGAGTGCGTGTGTGCCTTCTGTGGAAGGTTGGGCGCCAGGCTGGCAACTTGACACCGTAAAACTCCACTGCCAATCATGAGCAGACAAGTGATCCACTGTGGCGACCCCTAACTGAGAAAAGCCGAAAGAAGAAGGTAAAGAAGTTATGTACTCACCAGAATGTTCCATCTGTATTGTTGATTTTTCATCTCGTCTAACATTCTCTCCCACCAACCCCCTTCCTTTGGTTTTCTGTTTGAACGGGAAGAGAATTTCTGGTCATTTTTTTATTTCCAGTACTCCAGAAGTGGTGGTCTTAAAAATCCTTTTAACATTATAGTTTAATTCCTTCTTCTTTGGTAATTATTCTAGCAAACAAGATCTGAGGTAGCAGGGAAGAGATGCATTGTGGGTCAGGGGAGGTATCGAAGTGCTTTTTGGTGGTCACATGCTTAGTAACGGCTGAGTCGGATCCGATGGATCAGATCCGAACCCATATGTGAGGAGAGATGAAAATTTGACAATACAGATGGAACATTATGGTGAGTACATAACTTCTTTTTTCTCAGTTGAGCAAAGTGTCTAATTGTCAAGTATCGACAGGGTGATTGATCATTCAGCAGTGAGGATTGATGTGGTCCTTAGAAGACCAAGTAGTTCCACTTTTGAGCTATTTATCAGCCCTGTTTCAATGATAGACTTTGATATGGTGTTCATAGCTGGTGGAGGATGACTGGGTTTAATGTTCGAGAATGTTTAAGCAGTTTTAGTCAGTTCCGTTTCTTAATTCTTCTCAACACTATTATTGAACTTTTCTCATTGTATGAGTGATGTAGCATTTTGTATCAAATGTACATTATGCAGCTTTTCTCTTCCATAAATAGGAGTGATGGAAAACTTTTCCTCTCTGTTAACTGGAAGAGGTCTTCATCCTCTTCTAAGTCTTTTGCCATTACATTTTAAAGGGTCCTGAGGTCCCCATGCTACAGACAAGCAGGGGGGTTATAAGCCTGCTTCTTGTCCTTGAAGAAGCCCTGAGATTCAAATCTACTTTGGAGTGGCCATTTGCCTTTCACTTCAGAAACGTGTAATGTTTTTCTTGGGAATGCAGAAGGGGAGACCTGTGATGTCTTTCTGTAAGCATGTTTGCAGTATTTTGTCCATATGGCTTTTCTACTCTTGCTACTCGAACATCTAGCCAGTATAAAAGATTTCAGTCACTGTATGGTGTGTGGGACGTCTGACGTGGCCAGCAGAGCATGGGCAATAAAAGGAACATCTGTGCGCACCAGACCTCAGAACATCTCAGCTGCCAGTCGAACATCAGATGTTCTTGCCTTCCCGGACATAGGATTCTCGAGAACACTGATAATTACCCCATTGGGGAACCTTCTTTTTAGTCATTGTTTTCTAATGCTTGATCTGATGATAATCTTCATTCATTCCTTACTGATGGGTGTCTGTTCCATCCTCGGAACCAAGTCAGTCTTATAACAAGCTCGTGACAGCCAAAAAACTCTCGAGCTAAGCTTTACCAATAGTGCCCCTCTCCCTGTTACTTCAGATTTTGTTTGCCGCATAGATATCAAGAAGTGTCAGACCAGCTCTCAGCTACGTACTTTAAAAAGTTGTTATTCTAAAACTTTTTCTACAGATTTTCTGTTTTTTACTTTGATAATCCCCTTCTATTAGTTGCTAAACTTTTACCCCATATTAAGTGTTTTCTCTCGCTTTCCTTACCAACTTGGTAATCTCAAGTACCATCGTTGGTGCAGGCCTTCCCTCTACCTTCTTTCTCCTTAACTCTTGAGGTAATCTTAATACCGTTGTTGGTATCCATTCCCTTTTTCTGTTTAAAAAAACGATCCTGTATATTTTTTTTTTCTTGTATAGAGTTTGTCAGTTGTATTGTTTTTTGTTTGTGACAGATATTCGCTACCAGTTGTTCCTGCCATGTTTGAAAAGAAAGGAACAACAGGTTTCAAGCAGTGTGATGAGTGCGGTTGCAAAATGCCTAACTCGGACACTCATTCATCTTGTTTACTGCTTGGGTGTTCCACACCTCTCTATTCAACCACCTTGCGATTTGTAAGGGGTTCAGTTCTCGTACCCTAAATGAGAGAAAGAACAAACTAATTCTAAAAAGCCTTTTAAGAATTCCTTTTTAGAAGCTATTTCTGGGTCAGAGGGCTCACCCCCTCCTGAGAAGCACTATAAGAAAAGAAGTCACTCAGTCCTTTCTTCACCTCATTCTAGTGACAAGAAATCTAGTGAACCAAAACCGAAAATACCTAAATTGGTACAAACAGCTTCAGCTCCGGGGCCTCAACCATTCTCTACGGTGCCAACCTCTGTTCCAAAACAACGATCATCTACTTCGATGCAGTTTTCAGTGACACTGCCTCCAACACCAGCCACAGTATGGATAATGCCCACTGCACTAACAGTGACTTCAGCCCCATCCTATTCGGCACCAACAATAGTACATCCAACATCGGTTACCCCCCCCACACACATCTTACTGGCCCTGAGACAGTGCCGATAGGAGAAATTGTACCTCGGACCTGATACTCCCCTATGGCAGATCCTTTCTTTGGGCAGCAATATAGCCCTTTTTTGAAATGGTCCAATTCTCCGTCAGGGATATCTACCCGATCCTCCAGGAGCCTCTCGGAACTGGATGTGGTGCGACTTGTAGATCAGCTGCTGATGGCCAGAGGGATTTCAACACTTTCCAGGACTCCCCTCCCAACCTGAGTTTTCTCCTCCTTTGACCTCCTTGCAGGTATCGAAGCACCCGACCCAAACTCCTATTCCGATTCCCACTTCTTCAGTTCCACTGGTAGACTTCACCATGGTTCCAGAGTTGGTCCTTTGGTCATCGGCTCACTCAGAGCTGAGCCATCCTTGGGATCGTGACTGGGCTGCCGGCACCGTGACCCCATAGTATAGCGCTGATTTTTTTCTGTGGCACCATCTACTACGGTTCCAGGAGTCTTGGCAGTACCAAATCCTCTTGGAGCTCCTTCCTTGGGAGTGGGCTGGTCGGAGCAGGGTGTTACCCCGGTTCTGAGGTTGTCGTCCTCTGTTCCGGGCTCCCACCCCTCTTCAGGTGGGCCAGCTTTTCAAGTGAGGGAGAGGGCCGTTGCCTTTGTAGGCAAACAATCGACGTTGGAGTACCAGATATGTCCTTCCTCTGAACTACAGCTGACTCAGGCCACCACATCGAGACATCATGCACACGAGCCTCAAGATACCCTAACGCAGGGTGCCTTCTCTTAGGAGTCCTCCTCAGAAGTCCCTGCTGAAGAGGTATCACGTAAGAGATTGTGCAAGAAGAAGCATGTGGACTCCCCTGAAGAGTCCCTCACCGAAGATACGAACGACGATGAAGAGGAGGGGTCCCCACAGTCTCCCTCTGAGGATGTCTCCTTTGGTGACATACTGGAAATTTTAAAGCAGTGGGGAGACTGGAAGCCCACCAACCCCTCCTCTGAGGAGTCTGTATTCTTGCAAGCTTTTCGTGCTCAACCCTCTACTTCTTAGGTGACCCCCGCCTGCAGACAAAACTAGTCCAACCCATTGTGCAGTGCACATGGAAGAGTCCGTATACTGTTGAACCAGTCCCCTGGAGACAAAATTTTGTCCTCTGCTGAAGAAAATCTACACTGGTCCAAAGGCCTACTAGTAGATGCTATGGTGGTGGTGGCCACTAAGAGTGAGCTTGCCGAGGAGAGCCAGTCTGTCCACCCCCCAAAGAAGGAGTCTCAGGCGGTAGACCGGTTATGGAAGAGAGTGTTTGCCTCATCGACCTGTACCATTCTGTCCATGAATTACTTGGCACACTTTATTAGGCTTCAGAGAGACCTAATCTCAAAACTTTCTGGAGCCTTAGCAGGAGCAGTTTCTGATGAAGTTTGTGACAGAGTTGCCTCCCAGCTTGAGAGTCTGGAATCTATATCCAACTTGTCCATGTGAGTTATCTCTCACGCTACCAAATGGGGTGGCTAGAGCTGTGGGTTCAGGGGTTGTCATGAGACGTCATGCCTGGATGCACCTTTGTGACTTTGTGGACCCTTTTAAGTCTTCCTTTCATAATGCTCCAGTGGAAGCTTCTTCCCTTTTTGGCCCAAAAGTGAGAGACACGTTAGCCAGGTGTAACAAGAATGGCAAGACCCTGTCTGCCATGGCCATATGTTTTTCCACCCCCAACGATCCTACTCTAGGAATCAGAGTAGTGGAAAGATGTGGCACAAGAAATCCCAGAGTCCTTTCTGTGACACACGTGGCGAGTTTGTTCCCTGGAGCAGAGGGGGTAACTCATCAGGAAGATGCCCCTACAGAGGCAGAGGGGGTTTGCATAACTAGGGATCCAGAGATTCTTTCTCTGGACAGCTCTAATAGCACTGCTGAAGAGCAGCCCGATTGCTTTCCTCTGGAATCAGTCAGGGGACATTTCTCTCTGCACCACCCTGCCTGGCAAACAATAACCACAGATTTTTGGGTGCAGAATATCATAGCCAGAGGTTATTGCATACCTTTCAACATTTATCCAAAGCCATTAAGACAAGTTCCTGATGTTCCACTCAGTCAAAGGGAAGCAGCAGCTTAAGAGATAAGAAAGCTGTCTCAAAAGAGTTATCCAAGCAGTCCCACCAGACCAAATAAGATCCGGATTTTACACTAGGTTTTTTTAGTGCCAAAAAAGACAAAGGACTGGAGACCAATTTTGGATCTCAGCATTCTGAACAAATTTGTTAACCAAACAAAATTCCAGATGGCACGGTTCAGTCTATCCTACCCTTCCTGGAGAAAGATGATTGGATGTACTCAGTAGATCTTCAGGATGCATATTACCACATACAAATGGATAAATGCTCCAGAAGATTTCTTCACTTCTGGCTGAGAGCCAATCATTACCAATTCTGGGCGCTGCCCTTTGGACTCTCTACAGCCCCCAGAGTGTGTTCACAAATGCATGGCAGTGGTAACAGCTCACTTGAGACTGCAAGGATTCTGAGTGTTTCTGTAGACGATTGGCTCCTTACTGCCCCCCCCCCCCCCCCCAAGCATCTACTGGTTACAGCCTTAAACTACATTCTCAAACTAGCAAAATACCTAGGAGTCTCTTTAAACGGGGAGAAATGCAAGTTGACTTCATCTCAAACAGTGGAATTTTTAGGAGAAACTTTTGATACTTAATCTTGCTTAGTCTCCCTTCCAGATTAATACAACTGAGGTCCCAACTCCGGTGATACTCTCTTAAGACAAGGTTCCAGCTCTGGCTGTCCAACTTTTAGGATCAGTGGCAACATCAGTTACAATAGTTCCCCTAGCGAGACTACAGATGAGACTTCTTCAGAGACTCCTGCTATCACAGTGGTCCTCTTTGCACCATCCTGTCTCCTTTCAGATCAGCATAACAAAGCGATGCAAACAAGATTTAACTTGGATGAAACCAGAAAAAGACCTATGGAGTCGCCCATTCTCCCCATCTCAGCCCAAGGCCACAATGACTACAGATGCCTCCCTGATTAGGGGCAGGGGGCATTTTCATGGAAAGACTGTCCAAGGCACTTGGTCAGCCATGGAGGCCAACCTACATATCAGTGTTCTAGAACTGAGGGCAGTAGTGCTAGTGTTGCAAGCATTCCAGTCTGTCCTCCTGTTAGGGACAGTTGCTATCCAGTCTGACAACGTCACTGGTCTGGTACATCAACAAATAAGGGGGGACCAAGTCCTACCCACTGTGTCAAGAGGCTTTGAGAATTTGGTAATGGGCAATAGCTTCCAACCGCTTTCTGATAGCAATGCACATTCCTGGGAGTTCCAACGTGATTGCAGACAAACTGAGCTGATGTATGTTCCTGCCTCACGAGTGGTCCCTCAATTCAACCGTAGCGGCGAAGATCTTCAGCCGCTGGGGCCAGCCTTGCTGTGACCTATTTGCCTGTCCAGCAAATCACAAATGCAGCAGCTACTTTGCCCTAATTCCCCTGCAGGAGGAGTCCCTGAAGGATGCTGTAATACACGATTGGCCCACAGGACTTCTGTATGCTTTCCCTCCCCTTCCCCTGATCCCACAGTTTCTGAAGAAGGCCCTTTGGCTGAGAAGCAGAGTAATCCTCATTGCACACTACTGGCCCCGACAAATCTGATTCCTTAAGCCAAGCATGCCTTCTAAGGACAGAACCAGTGACTGCTGCCCTGCAAGATGCTTCTAGGGCGTCAGAGCCACATTGCAAGGTGTGCTTAGTTACTTGACTTTCAGAATGCATTAGCTCTTGTAATTCCTTAATGTTAAGTTGTCCAATCTCGCCTTCCTTCTTGCTGGATGGGTTCAGAGCCGATCCTCGGCTCCGGCTCGGCCACTTACTATAGCTCGAGAGCTCTTTACTGGCTTGAGGCTACCCCTTATCCCAGAATGCCCAGCGTCAGCTACCCAGATCTTGTTTGCCGCTTTAGCTGCGAGGTTGCGATCAGTACTGGCTCAGGCTTAGTATAACTTTTTTCTCTATTAAATTTAAATAATTTGCTTAAAATTTGATATATTTTTTCACTCTTATAGTAGTTTGTAAGTTTATTTTATTGAAAGTCCCTTATCTCGTCCCTGTGATTTTTTTTTGTGCTGTGTTGGCCATCGCACCTTAGTCGCTAGGCCTTCTGTTATTCCCTGAACTCGTTTAACTTAGAGAGTCCCCCCCCCCTTTAAGGTCAGCCGTTTAAGTTAGAGACTCTCCTTTAAGGTCTTTATTAAATTTTAGTTTACTATTGTATTGTGTCTTTTTGGTAAAATGTCTAAGGAAGTTAAAACCTCAGGTTTTAAAAAGTGTGACTCATGCTGTCAGATGTCTGACAGATGGGCACACTAGTTGTGTTTACTACTTGGGGGCTCTGCACTTGCAGGACTCTTGTTCCATTTGTCATGCCTTTAGTCCAAGGGTCCTGCAGGAGCAGAAAAACAAGCTTATCCTCCATGGATTGTTAAAATAGGATTCTCCGGCTAAAGCATCTCAGCCAGTGAAACCTTTGAAACCAGTCAAGCCATCAGCTCCATGTTCGGAACTGACCTATGAGCTTGACAAACCAAGTGTGTTGGTGCCATCTGGCACCGACAAGACTACTCCTCCGTCGCTCCAACTGTTACTTCGGAGCTGTCTTGGAGCCACAAAATAGCTAGGTCTCCTTCATTGGAGCTTATTCGCTCGGTGCCACAGTCACCCTTACTTCAAACAAGTCCAGTCATCGCTCATCTTCCCGCTCCTCTCGATCCTCAAGGTTATCATATCAAGATGTGGAAGGAGTGGTCAGTAGGTTGCTTAAGTCACAGGCCTTTGCTAAAATGCTTTCAAGCCCGCCTTAACAGGCTTCAGCTCCATCCACTTCAATTTCGATTCCTCCTCAGACTATGCTTAGTTCGGAGCTGGAGTCCATGGACGCTCCGATAGTGGTTCTTTCGGCTCCGATGACATCCTCTTTGGCTCCAGCGTTGGCTCCGATTACCTTGGTTCTTCCTCCAATCGAGTTATCTGGGCGCCTAAGCTCTCTCGTCAGCTCTGAGGGGGGGAAATGGCATCAGACCCTTGTCTGACCCCGCTCTCCCTCTCTGAGCGTCTGTTCAGTTGAGCTCTGCTCCCACATCGGCCTCGGAGCAGTCGCCCTCGACACAGGGTGGGATTCCTGTCTCTTCAGAGCTGGAACCCTCCTTGTGTCGAGACCGTGATGCCGTCGAGGTCATGCAGAGAGTGCTGTCCCTACAGACAGCCCCACTATTGGTTCCATCAGCTCCGTCCCTCTCGGTGCCTGTGACCACCTCTGCGCCTCCTCTAGCCCCAAAGCGTAGGGAACCTATGCCCCAGGACACCCCATTGGGTGAACCCTCTTCTTCCGAAACCTCCCCAGAGCATTCTGAGCAGGCATTCCGGAAGAAAAAGTGCAAGAGGAAGCACCAAGACTCCCCTGAGTCTGTTACCTCAGATACAGACCTGGATGAATCGGAGGGGTCCCCAAGGTCCCCCTCTGAAAATGTTTCCTTTTCGGACATCCTTGAGATTCTCAGGCAGAGGCGTAGCTTGACTTCCCTAGCCCCCTCCGAGGAAGAGTCTGTATACCTGTGTGCATTTGGTTCCCGACCTTCCACCTCCTGGGTGTCTCCGCCTTTTGATCCGCTCGTGTCTGTAGTGTCTTGAAAGGCTTGGTCAGCTCCAGATTCCATGGAACCTGTCCCGAGGAGACCCAATAAATTCATCACAGCTCCCCAAGATAAACAATTCTTGACTAAAGGTGTCCCAGTGGATGCCATGGCGGTAGCTGCAGCCACAAAGAGAGAGTTAGCTGAAACCTCATCTGTCCATCCACCGAATAAAGACTCTCATATGATGGACAGATATGGGAAGCAAATGTTTTCATCAGTGATCTTCTCCCTTAGGTCCCTGAACTATCTTTCCTATTTTACTAGACTTCAGAGGGATCTCCTAAAAGAGCTTGGAGATACCCTACAAGATCCCACAGCTGAGGGATCTTCAGCCAAGATAGCTACCCAGCTAGCAACTCACCAATACCCCCTTTGATGGCTCCTCTCTCTTTGGACCTCAGGTGAAAGACACGCTTACCAGGTGCCAGCAGGAAGGCAAGATGCTCTCTGATGTTGGAGTCTGTTTTTCCACTTCTACCAGACCATACCGAAAGGGTCAGAAGGGTGGAAAGATGTAGTTTCAAAAATCCCAGGGACCCTTGCTTGATGCACGTGGTGAATTTTCCCCCAGGGGCAGAATGGGGAATAATAACAGTGGCAGACGCCACCCTCGTGGCAGAGGGGGGCCGCAAAATCAGGGTGACAGATACATTCTCTTCCAAACCCTGTCAACATCCCTGAAGGGATGTCCGACTGCTCAACTCTGGAGGCTCTGATTACCTTTGGGCCTCAGGTGAAAGACACGCTTACCAGGTGCCAGCAGGAAGGCAAGATGCTCTCTGATGTTGGAGTCCATTTTTCCACTTCTACCAGACCATACCCAAAGGGTCAGAAGGGTGGAAAGATGTGGTTTCAAAAATCCCAGGGACCCTTGCTTGATGCACGTGGTGAATTTTCCCACAGGGGCAGAGGGGGGAATAATAACAGTGGCAGACGCCGCCCTCGTGGCAGAGGGGATCCACAAAATCAGGGCGACAGAGATACCATTCTCTTCCAAACCCTGTCAACATCCCTGAAGGGACGTCCGACTGCTCAACTCTGGAGGCAGTCGGGGGAAAGCTTTCATTGTACCCAGTCACCTGGCAAAATATTACAAAAGACAAATGGGTACTAGCAGTTATATCCGGAGGTTACAAGATTCCCTTTCATCAACCCCTTTTTGTTTAAAAAAAATATATCCCCGATGTACCACCCAATCTAAGGGATCAGGCAGTCCAAATAATGTTCTTTGCTATGCCTCAGACTCACCAAACAGCCGAAAAATAAGTACAATGAAAGAAAAGGTGAGACTCCGCTGGATGTTCCACTGCTTTATTAAAATACACAAAAAGTTGTATCCAAAACTGGTAAGAAACTCCAACAAAATGAATATCCACTGACAAGCGCTTTCGGGTTAAAACCCTTCATCAGATCACATACTAAAAACACTTCCTGATATTTAAAATGCATGTCAACCAATGAGAGTTAGTAAAAAGCCCGCCTTTTCTGCAAGGCTGGTTTTAAAGGTACACAGTCATTTAAGCCCGGAGTTATGTGGGCCATTAATTCCAAAATCCATTTAGACTCCATAGATTCAGTTAATAGTTTAACATCACCCCCCCTATTGTTCATGACAACATTAACCACTGCTTTGAATTTAAAATTATGTGTGGGGTGGGTCTCAATATGCTTATATAAAGCATTATGTGCATCTTTATTCCTAATTGAAGACATATGTTGCAATATTCTTACCTTAAACATATTGTTGGTCTTGCCAACATAAAAACATATGCATTCAGTGCACTCCGCTATGTAAACTAAATTACTTGTCCTACAGGTAGCTTTTGCTTTGAAATTAAAGACATGTCCACTGACTGGATGTGTAAAGGTGTGATCTTTATTTATAAATTGGCATGCTTTACAATATCCACATGGGACACTGCCAATTTTTCTTTTAGGATACAAGTTTGGGTTACTGTTTTCTCTTTACAAAGGATATCTTTTAGATTCTTGTTTCTCCTATAACCAAATTGTGGATAAGCCCCCACTATATTTCTTAACTTATTATCTCCCCTCAAAATATTCCAGTTTCTGTTGACAATATCCCTGATGTCTCCTATATTACTGCTATATGTAAACAATACCCTTGGTTCATTAGGTTTGTGTGTGGTATTAGTGGTTCTTATTTCCCCTTTATTACATTTAAGCCATGGCTTAAGTCTATTATCTCTTTTTGTGTGATTGGTATCAACCACTCTATTAACCAGTTCTCCTCTATAGCCCCTTTCTAAAACATTGTTCTTCAAATTAACCATTTCACATTCAAACATCTTATCATCCAGATTCAATCTGGAAATTCTGCCAATCTGGCCCTGAAAAATATTTGAAAACATATATCGGGGGTGCATGCTATCGAAACAAAGCATTGCATTTTTCCAGCACTCCTTCCTATATAGGCTTGATGAAAAGCCAGCTTCATTTTGTGATATACATACATCTAAAAAATCAATATTTGTGGTTGAACATTTCTTAGTAAACTTCAGGAATGTAGTAGTGGAGTGTAGATAGTCTAAAAAACCATCCAAAGATGTGACATCATCCTTCCACAAAAAGAAAATATCGTCCACAAAACGTGTATATAAATGTATATGTTGCATCCATTCTGGCTTATTAAAAATCATAGCCTTTTCCCAATGCCAAAGGACCATATTGGCATAAGTATTGGCACAGGGAGTGCCCATGGCCACCCCCTGTGCCTGTCTATATGTATGTTGTGCTCCTACAAACACATTATTTTCTAGAACCAGGGTTAATAAAGTACTGATTAATATTATTTTCTCCTCATCAACATTCTGATCTGCCAATACCTCACTAACAGCTTGAACCCCATAGTCATTACTAATTACAGTAAATAGGTTTTGAACATCTAAGGTAACCAGGCAGTCACAGAAGTTTCAAGACTGCTAGAAAAAGGAGCCATCCAGGAAGTCCCCACAGACCAAGTAGGATCCGGAACTTACTCAAGATTCTTTTTTAGTGCCCAAAAAGACAGGGGACTGGAGACCAGTTCTGGATCTCAGCAGGTTAAACAAATCTGTAAAAAAGAAAAGTTCCGGATGGTAACACTGCTGTCCATTCTCCCCTTTCTGGGTCAGGACAATTGGATGTGCTCCATAGATCTTCAGGACACGTACTATCATATAAAAATGGACAGATGGTCCAGGAGATTTCTACGCTTCTGGCTAGGGGGCCAGTCATTACCAATTCAGAGCTTTGCCCTTTGGTCTCAGCACAGCCCCCAGGGTGTTCACCAAATGCATGGCAGTAGTCACAGCTCACCTGAGATGTCTTAGGATTTCAGGTGTTTCCTTATCTGGACAACTGGCTCCTCACTGCTGGCACCAGGCATCAACTTATAGAGGCACGAGATTGCACCATCACATCCTGTGCTCAACTAGGCATCACAATAAACTTCGAAAAATCTGCCTTGTTTCCCTGTCAATCTATTACATACATAGGAGCAGAGCTAAACACAAGAAAAATGATTGCAAAATTGCCTCAGGAAAGAGTTTTCATTATTCGAAAACAGGTGCCACTTTTCCTGAGGAGCAAAAGAATTCAAGTCAAATATGTTCTTCAAGCGCTAGGGTTCATGGCAGCAGCCATTTTTCTAGTTCCCTTGTCACACTTTCACATGAATCCTTCACTGGCTTCTTTTCACACAATGGTCCTTCCAGGAATTACCCATGTCTCACGTGATGCTAATTACTGAATCTTGCAAAAGACACCTTTCCTGGTGGATGGTCTCCCCGCTAGTTACTCAGGGCAGACCTTTCATGGAACCCCATCCGGTCACCACAGTGACCACGGATGCTTCCCTGATAGGGTGGGGGGGAATTGTCTAGGGAAGACAGTCCAAGGCACTTGGCAACCTCACGAGTACCACTTGCACATCAAGGTCCTGGAGATGAGAGAGGTGCTCCTAGCGTTGCAAGCTCTTCAAGGCTCTCTCCCTGCCGGGACTATTGCGATACACACAGACAATATGTCCTTGGTTTGGTACATCAACAAACAGGGTGGAACCAGATCTTACCCCTTGTGCCGAGAGGCCCTCAGTCTGTAGCAATGGGTGATTTTCTCCCAACGTTTTTTGACAGCAACGCATATCCCTGGGACATCCGACATAATAGCGGACAGGCTCAGCAGGGCAATTCTCATGCCTCACGAGTGGTCTCTGATACAGAAAATTGTGGATGTTATTTTCTGCAAATGGGGCCAGCCTTGCTGCAATCTCTTTGCCTCTCCCCTCAACAACAAATGCAGCAGCTACTTCTCCCTTGTTCCTCCTCCAGGTCAGACACCCAGGAGCGCTGTAGTCCACGATTGGCCTCGGGTACTCCTTTATGCATTTCCCCCCTTTCCCCTAATTCCAAAAGTCATTCAGAAAGCAAAATCGTTGGGTTGCAAAATGATCCTCATTGCCCCCTGTTGACCTCAACAGATTTGATTTCTGTTCCTTCACCCACACCTTCTAGCCCAGCCTTGGATTCTGGACCCAGTACCGGACCTTTTGATTCATCAATCAGGCAGGCTACACCAATCCCTCCAATCTCTCAAGCTCACAGTTTGGTTACTCCTCTTCCAATCCTAGCCATTTTCCCCAATATTTCCCCAGCAGTGCATGATATTGGTTTCCTCCCATAAGACAAATACAAGGAAAGTCTATGCTAGCAAATGGAAAAGATTCTCTTACTGGGCAGAATCCAGGAATTTAGATAATTTTACAGCTCTTGTACACGAGATTTTGGATTTCTTAGCAAAACTGTTTCATTCTGGTGCAGCGGCTGCCACCATCAGAGTACAAGTAGCTGCCATTTCAAATTTTCACGTTGGAGTTTCAAACTCCAGCATGTCTCACAAACTCTGTAAGGCCTTCATGAGAGACACATCTCTACTTAGATCCCCAGTGAAAGAGCCCCTTTCACCTTGGGATCTCAGTTTGATTCTGGCCTTATTGATACTGCCACCCTTTAGACCAGCAGCATCATGTTCCTTGAAATTTCTCTCTTGGAAAACTCTCTTCTTAGTTGCTATTCCTTCTGCCAGACGTGTTTCAGAACTTCATGCACTATGTGTTTGCCCTCCATACCTAGTTTTTCACAAAGACAGTTTCTCTGCGTACCAACCCATCTTTTCTACCTAAAGTTTGTTCAGAACACAATTTGAATCAATCCATTGAACTTCCTGTCTTTTTCCCTAATCATTTCAACAAGGCAGAATACAGATTACACCAATTGGATGTGCATAGACAACTGCATTTCTATCTCCATAGAACTAAAGAGATGAGAGAATCAGATCAGTTCCTTTCATTTGCTAATAACAAACTAGGCCTTCCAGTTTCTAAAGTAACATTGTCAAAATGGTTATCAGACACCATAGCCCATACCTACCCATTTGAGACAAAAAGATCTTCCAGCAAAACCCAAAGGTCATTCAACCAGGTCAGTAGCTACTTCGGTAGCGTTTCAGTCTAGATTGCCCATAGATTCAATTTGTGCACCAACTACTTGAGCAGATCCTCATACATTCATTTCTCATTACAAAGTAGATGTGGTCTCCCGGGGCAGGGCTTCCTTTGGTTCCACGGTTCTGAAGAGTCTTTTCCAATGAGCCACCCAGGATTGAGGTGTTAAGGGCGCTGTCCCATCCAGCAAGAATGAAGGCGAGATTGGACAACTTAACATAAAGAAGTTATGTACCTACCATAACGTTCCATGTTAGGTGTCCTTCATCTTGCCTTCCTTCTTGCGTCTCTCCCTCGAGAATTGTGAGGAGTTTCTCAATGGTTTCAGTGGCTAATTTGTTTTATTTGTTGCTTCCCAAGCAAACCATGACAATTAACTGTATATCCAGGTTTATTAATGGATTATCTTCTATAATTATGTCTAGTGTGAGCTATCACAAATGAGATCTGGGTAGCTGACACTGGGCATTCTGGGATGAGGGGTAGCCTCGAACCAGTAAAGAGCTCTTGAGCTTATAGTAAGTGGCCGAGTCGCAGCAGAGGATTGGCTCCGAACCCATCCAGCAAGAAGGAAGGCGAGATGGACAACTAACATGGAACGTTATGGTAGGTACATAACTTCTTTTTTTCTGCACAAGCAGGAAAGGAAGATATTTTTTGTTTGAGGAGTTCCATGGTATGCTGCTGATATTTCAGCATGTGGAACTGACAATTTAATGCTCTAATAGCAAGAGTAGCAGAGGTGTATACTTTTTTACCCCATCTGTCTAAAGCTCGGGGATTCCCTATCTGAGGGGGGTGGGATTCTTAGCTGAAGTTGCTTTAATTCCTTTAGGTCCTTGAGAGATGACCTCTGGGTCAGCAGTAGGATTTTTGAAAAGAAATTTGAGAAAGTCAGGGACTCTTAATACCCATCAGGTTTCCTAGGAGCAGGAGGAAGGGTGTCATGAGTACTGGATTCCATAAAAACATCATCCACAATATCCAGGACAGGAGGAATGGCCAAAGGTCTGTGCTGTGGTAAATCTAAGAATTCCCTGAGTCTGTTTTTTGACTGAGGATCATCTTGACATTCCTATTGGAGATACTCCCTTAAAGTATGAAGGGTTTTCCCAAATGAAAAATCCTTTGGTGGAGAGGCATAAGGAATGGATTCCTCTGCATCAGAATCCTTATAAGCAGAGTGGGGGTACATATCCTCATATTCAGATGCATCAGAGTCATCGGACTCCTTTTTCAGATAATACTGCTGGTGACAAGTCTCTTTCTTTTGGAAGGGGTAGCCTGGCTTCCCCTAATAAGCATAATAAGGTATTCCACCATTTTAAGCATTTGTGATTGAGGCAAGGAAGCAGGTGCCTGAGCTTGGGTCATTGTTTTTTTGGGTGTGGCTCATACCCTGGGCCTTAGAAACTCGATAGTTTTAGAAAGAACTGAACACGCAAAAGAAGTAATCGGTCTGTGTCGAGTATCGGTAGTGAGAAGTACTTCCTCGGAAGCCGGTGCCTGCTCAGCGGCTGCAGACCCATCCAAGGTAGAGTGTCTTGCGGTATACTGGACTCCGAAAGGGTCTCTGTAGTGGCCTGCGAATCCACAGAAGCGAGCTTTGGGGGCTGCGAAAGCGTCTCACTGAGGACTGGAGAACTGACGACTAGCTTAGCGGAAGCTTCGTCGGCAGTTTTGGACCTGTGTGGTCTGTCCGTCTTTATCCTTAAGTTTTTTCGGAAGATCAGTAATGGCTTACCGAAGCCATATTGGAATTCGAGGACTGAGAGCAAAAATATCAGCTACAATAAGGGCCTGATGATGTATAGTTTTGGCGTTGAACAAAGCACAAAAGTGACAGCAGGGGAAGTCATGGTCTGGGCCTAAACAGGTGACGCAGTAAGAATGGAAGTCTCTGTGTGGTATTTGCTTTCCACAGTCAAGACAGTTAACTTTTTCTGACATTGGTTAGAGCAAGAAAAAAGGATCTCAAACAGGGTACTTGGCTTTAGAAGACTTCAACTTCAATTCAGAAATGAAAACTCAGGTAGCGGCCAACCAGCACTCGTGCGAACTGCTTCTGCTTCGGGCTCCTCAGCAAGAAAGACTGATGTAATGGCGTCAGCTGCCTGATTTTATACCACTGATGAGTTGACATCAGTCCTTGAGCGACAGCAACCACGCAGAAATACTAAGCCTCTAGTATTCGGGCTGACTGAGGGCTACCCCTGGCAGGATCACCCAAATGTGATAACTGCAACAGTGAATACACTCAAACATCTATATTTATAGTAAGTGTACACAACTGTACTTTCTTCTCCTTGTTGTCCTGCATGTCTAGTGTTCTAGAATAAACCATGTTAGTACAAATAGCAAAGCATTTAGAGAATTATGGCATCCTCTCTTGACAGCATTGTTTCAAAAAGCACCATAAACTTAGTCAAACTATCTCTGGCAGAATTTACGATTCTGTGAGTAGTGATTTGCAACAAGAGATCTTTGAGGTGAAATTTAGTGATTCCCTTTACCACTCCCTGAAAATCTATTTAGATTTTATTTATTTATTTTACATTTGTTTACCGGGAAAGTCCGACTGGACACATGTCCATTTTCAGCAGAGGCCCAGGGAGAAAAGCAGCACAGTACGATACAGTACATGAGAGAAGAGAAAAAAATAGAGCATACTTACAGCAAACATATGCAATATGTTAGAGATAAACAATTTTTACAGTAGACAATCATTGAGTACATAAACTTAAAACAGCATTTGTATTATTTTTACAATTATAAGTTTTGCCAAGTAAACATCAATGGGTTCACAAGCTTTAGGAGAACTGTTTATACTTAGCTGTACACAGAAATATTCTCTTGGTTTGGGTTAGCCTGGTGAGTGGCATGAACATAGACAGTCACTTAAAAAGTGGGTTTTCAGGAGTTTTTTTGAAATGAATAAAGGAGGTGGTAGAAGTTATTTAGTTTGGTAGTGTGTTCCAGGTTTTAGCAATGGTGCTGGCAAAGAGGGATTTACCGGCATTTCTGTGTTGGATGACAGGAGGTTCTGGTTACTAAATCTTAAAGCTCTGGAGGGAATGTGGGGCTGAATTAGATGCTGAAGTGCTGGGGTTTTCTCAGGAAGGTAGTACAGTTTGTGTGCTATAGAGAGTTGATTGAGTAGAAGTATATGAGGCAACTCAAGCCAGTTGAGCCGCTTAAGGGATAGACAGTGGTGGGACCTATATGAGGCTTCAGTAGCAAGCTTGGCAATCTTGTTGTAGCAAGATTCCATTTTATTTAGATTGGTTTGGCAGAGATTAGTCAAGATGGGAGAGGCATAGAGTAGGTTGGATAGAAGAGGAGTCCTTGCGATGGTTTCTTTGGTGTGTTTAGTCATAAACTGTTTGTTCCTGTAGAGGAGTCCAAGTTTTTTATTAACTTTCTTGATGGTTTGTGCTATGTGGATGTCGAATCTCAGGTTATTGTCTATTTCTACATGTAACAGTTTAGTGTGCATGTGGTTGGACTAATTTGAATGTTTTCTCTACAGTAGATGGTGAAGTTCGAGGAGATTCGCCTGGGCTGAAAAAGAATTTGTTTGGTTTTTTTTTTTTGGGATTAAGAAGAAGTTTGATGTTAGTGAACCAAGTTTCGGCTAGGGTGAAGTTATTTTGGGTTAGGGTTTGTAGTTCACTTAGGGTGGGGCAGTACATTTATAAGAGTGGTATCATCGGCGTATTGTACTACTGAGGCAGTGGGTGAGGATGAAGAGATCTTGTTAGCAAATAAAGAGAACAGCAAAGGGCCAATGATGGATCCTATGGTAACTAGTAACAGGGGAGGCAGTTGTTCCTCCCATAGGACTGCTTGCTGATGGCCAGATAAGTAGCTGCTGAACCATGATATAGAGGGGGGAGTTGTATATAGGGTAGGTAGTGTTTCAAGAAACATACTGTGATTTACCATATCAAAGGCTTTTGATAAGTCTAAGAATATGAAAGAAACAAATAGACCCTTGTTTCTATGGTGGTTAACTATATTGGTGAATAATAGTAATGCTGTGGTGGTGCTATGGGAAGGTCTAAAGTCATGCTGGGATATGGAGAGTAGGTTATTTTGGAGGTACTGCATTAGTTGATTATGAACAACTCTTTCTAATATTTTGGATAAAGGTGATAGGATTGTTATTGGGCGATAGTTGGTGAGCTCTAAGGAGTTACCTCCTTTGGGCAGTGGAATAATATGTGATGTTTTCCATGAGGTGGGAACTTTGCATTCTAATAGAGATCTATTTATGCGAATAGAGACAGGATAGGCTATAGCTTCAGCTGATATCTGAAGGAAGTCTGCTGGTAGCATATCAGCTGCTATAGAGTGGTTGGTTTAAGTTTCCTAAGGAGTTTAGAAATTGCCTGGGTGGACACGGAGTGAAGGTGAAAACTGGGGGTATTGTTTTGTATGTTGGGGTGGGTTGGTGTAGTTGGTGTGGTTCTGCTAATGCTATTTTGGGCATTGGCAAAGGTCTCTAGACTGTTACGATAAAAAAATTTGTTAAATTGAGTGGGGATGTTTTCATGGTTATTTGGTAGCACAGGGGTTGGAGTAGTGGACTTTCCTGGGTGTAGTATACCATTTATTGTGACCCAGAATTTTTGGGGGTTGTGAGCATATTTTTCTTGCATATTTTTACAGTAGCTAGATTTGTCTAGTTTGATTTGTTTTTTTGGCTTTGTTACGGAGCTCTAGATAATTTTGTCTCAAAGTAGTGGTTTTGTTTTTTTGATACTGAATCCAGGCTTTGTCCCTTTCTTTCATTATAGTTTTAGTATCCTTTCTTTGCCATCGGGTATAGTTAGTTTTTATTCTAATGGTCCTGGGGGGTGAATGATGATTAAAGATTTTTATGAAGGTTGTGTTAAGGTATTTTACGGCTTTGTCTAGAGATAGTTGTTTTAGGGGAGTCCAGTTGCAGCTTTTTAGTTCATTGATGAAGTCAGTAGCTATAAAGGTCTTTTTGTTTCAAACTACTCTGAGGATAGGTTGGCTGTTAGTTTGGGATCTGTTCCTAATTAGGTTGGATGATGGTCACTTACGGTATCTGGAAGACAGCCGGATTGCTGTGTAAGAGTGGGGTCAGATACCAGGATCCAGTCTAAGATGGACTGACGTTTGGATATTTTGTCAATTCTAGTGGGGGTGGTTATAGTTTTGTTAAACCTGTGGAGGTTAATAAAGGCAGAGATGCACTTCATTTTTCTGATATGGGGCTCTATCTTTTTCTGTGTGTATTACCACCACTTCCCTTCCATTGCCTATAGTGCAAATTCTGCTATAGGCTGGGTAATTTTGCTGTCTGGCTCTGAAGTTATAACAAAGACTGGCATTTGAATTTGTCAAGGTCTGTCACAACTTTCACCATGTGAAAATGATTCCGTTGTAAACCCCCTAATGTGTGTTTTCTAATGATTCTTCAAGAAAAGTAGTAGTCTGTTTTTCAACTATATTTCTTAGGAAAATGAAATACAGTGCACAAAAAAAGTGTGGGGTTAGACCATCACTTACTGGCCATTTTGTTTAGAAACATAAAATCCCTCTTTTCTGGGACTTAAATGACTCCCCCATTTTAATGTAAAGAAAATACTAATAATTCTAACCTTAAAGTATTCCGTTATCAAATACACCCATGCCACGCAATTTCCAAGATCTGATAAGTAAGCTTTATATATAAACTTTTCCCCTTTAAGTGTTGTAATAAAGACCACATTTAATCATGCTCTTTATTTTTCTAATAATTTCTATTCTAACCTTATCTCTGTCTTCCCAAAGCAAACCTCAGCAGAGGAAAAACTACCCCCTATGACTACCTTAGTATTTTGGCTGAATTCTTTCTTGGGCTAGAGTAGACTAAATCGTATACTGTCTCACTGGGACTGGACATTAGGCTAGATAAATGAATGGCTGGTCAATCAGAAAATGCATACAAAATAGTATTTATAGGTTATAAATCAGCTAGAATGGTCTTTGGCATAGACCACATCTCAGGCAATGATCCAAATAATCTAATTAATAATCCATCAGAGGGATGTGAACTGGCGTTTCGAAATTTCAATAAGAGGCTTAAAAATCTCAGAGCAAATATTTGGCATTTAAAACTTTTTCGTGCATATATTAAGAAGGATATGGCCCCTAGGGGTCTTAGAATACGTTTACAGCCATTGGTTGGTAGATCTGAAGAGAGACTAACCACTGAATGGAATAAAGCATTACAACAAGCTTCTATGATGTTTGTCGATATTCTTTCTTCCTGTTATGAAAGAATGATAGATATCAATCTATCGGAAGTTAAATCTGTTTGCGAAGACTGTAAAAAATATCAGTCACTCACGTCATATGAAGGTTTTATTAATAAGCTGTCCAGGGATTTGGCAAATTTTGAAAAACAAACAAAAGATAGAAAAATTAAAAAGTTCAACAGGGACAGAGGGGGCGTCCCTTTGAAACGCATAGATCTGTTCGATTCATGGATACAAGTCAAGGGACAGCAAGGGGGAAACCAGAAAGAGACCTAGGTCAATTCTTAAAAACAATGACAGGTTCATGACAAGCACATCGGGGGATGAATCCTCCTACACAGTGAAAATGCTCAGCCCCAAGAGTCACCAATGCGAAAAAGGTCTAACTCAACATTCCCTTTAGAAGGGGAAAAAGGCGGCGGGGTGGCCGCAAGCATACACATGGGAAGCAGAATAGACTCTGTGGAGGGATTGATAGCAACGTTAAGATAACTGATGAGGAATATCATAATGTGCTGAATTTGTCAAATGTTATTTTAACAACAGAACAAGAAAAATTGCTTAATAAAGGTCTTGGTTTTGTACCAAGCTTTTTCTGTAATGAGTATAACATTGTGTTTGATGTTATTAATTTCTGTCGAAATCTTAAGATATTTTTTCAGACAAAACAGCACAAAGCTCTCAAAGATCTATGGATTTCAAATTCCGTAAATCACAATTCCAACCCCCTATGAATAAATACGTTTCGTTTTTTCAGCAATCAGTATTAAGGGATTTGCATTTTCCACATTTTGAATCACAAATTATGGGGGAAAATATCTCTGCATTGGAGAAAAAAGCCCTAGAGGAATTGAGGAACAATCGGAACATAGCTATACTACCAGCAGATAAAGGAGGGGCGGTTGTGGTTTTAAACATGAACTACTATGTACATGAAGGTTTGGAACAGTTATCAGATACCACATGCTACATGTGAATGTCTATTGATCCTACTCCCAATTTCAAAAAAGAAACCGATACCTTTTTGAACCAGGCGGAGGAAGAGGGTATTATTACTGCCAATACAGTTCAACATCTAACTGTGATGGACCCTCAAAAACAAATTTTGTATCTGCTTCCCAAAATTTATAAATCTATTTCAAAACCACCCGGAAGACCAGTAGTATCAGGTATAGGCTCTCTTACAGAACTATTATCCATGTTCCTGACGCAACATCTTAAGCCATTATTAACCAAGGTTAGGGCGAGGTTACAGGATACTACGCAGTTCCTACAAATCATACATGATACACAATTGGAACCACATTGGTTGATGTGTACACTAGATGTTAAGTCCTTATATACGAGCATACCCCATTGGGCAGGATTACAGGCATTACATTACTGGTTGGAATATTCAAATCTATATCCACCAGGATTTAACACTTTGCTTGTTTGTATTCTATTTTCAAGGGGAGTGCTATTGGCAACTTCAAGGTACTGCCATGGGGGCATCTTTTGCCCCCATATATGCAGATCTATTTATGGCGTACCTTGAAGATTGCATGATATACAAACCCACCTTATAACATATATATGGTTGAAATGGATATCTGGCGTAGATACCTTGATGATTGTTGGATGGTGTGGCGTGCAGACTCTACGTATTTGCATGAATTTGTGGAATATTTGAATAGTAATATTTGGGGTATAGTATTTACTATTACATACAATCTCAATACTATTGATATTCTGGATGTCACGGTGTATAGGAATAATGACCACACTTTGAGCACCAAAACATACAGGAAATATCCACAGTACAATACCTTAATACATGCATCTAGTATGCATCCACGCCACACCGTCCAACATACCAAAATCTTAATTTTTGAGAATTAAACGTATTTGTTCATCCCAGACAGACCTTGGGATAGCGAAACAGGATCTACAAAACAGATTCCCAGATAGAGGTTATCATCAGTTAGACATAATATTAGCTAGTAGGTGGTCTGACAACCAAGATAGAAGTGAACTATTGGAGTATAAGAAACGTCAATCATCAGGTTCAGAGTCGTCATTAAGGTTTGTCACCACATATGGCAGAAATCATAATGTTATTAGAAACATTCTTGATTCAAACTGGAATATATTACTAGCAAATGATTATCTAAGAAACATCTTGGGCCCGAAATGCCAATTTTCATATAGGCAGGGCAAGTACTTACGAGCCATGTTTTCACACTACAAACACAAAGAAAGTGGAGGTGCTACACATAAACAGTTGACATTATCTGGGGATGAACTTGTTGGAACTTTTCCATGTGATCATTGTGCATCTTGTAATCAAGTTAGTAAATTGAAACAGTTTACCAGTACCAACACAAGTAGGGTCTATGATATTAGAATTTTTGGTAACTGCAGTAGTACCTGGATTATCTATTTGGCCAAGTGTCAGTGCTCAGCATTTTATGTCAGACAAACATCTCGTTCACTCAGAATTAGGATGGGTAAACATAAAAGTGACATAAAAAACAAGAAGGAAACCAATGCTCTGTATAGACACACACTTAAACATCATAATGCTAAGTTTATGTTTATAGTCATTGATAAAATAATGGGAGATAGGAGTAACCAACAAGGGTGGCATAGTATCCTGAACCATAAAGAAAAATATTGGCTTATTCATCTGGGTGCCCTATTTCCCCTTGGGTTGAATGATCACTTATAATTTTCATATTATCTAATAGAATATTATGGTTTGTACATAGTATATGTGTTTACATGATAATGGACATAAACTTGAAAATGTCTTTCAGATATAATATTAGTTTAAGTTTTATTGGACCAGATATATATTCTAAGTATGTTAATGGTACATATTATTGTAATTTGGACATGCTTTTGATTCATGTTTCTGGTCAAGAAATGGGCTGTATACAGGCAGGATACTGCCTTTGTGACTAGTTGGTTTGATATATGTAATTGTGTTAGCCTTAAAAAATGGCAACTTTGAATAATCAAAATATACTGGTCCATACGTATAATTACATTTTGTTTCTTCTATAACAGTCTGATGTTCTTCATTCCACATTGCTGCAGTCCTAACCATTGGGGTAGTCCGCTGTCCAGTCGGCCCGAATACCAAAGTATATGGCTGACGTCGGTCAAGGCGCATTAGACTGATGTCAGGACGTCAGGGTACTAATGCGCATGACCGACGTCATATCCTCAGTCTTTTTTGCCGCATGGTCCGATGCAGAAGCAGTTTTGCGAGTGCAGGTTGGCGTTCTGAAATTTTCTGAAGTCGGAGTTTCAGACCGAATCAAAGTTGGCTAAGTACCCGTTGGGAACATTTTGTTTTTTCTTGCCTCAGTATTTAACCGGATGTCAGAAAAAGTGAATAACTGTATTTCTTGTGGGAAACAGATACCTCATAGGGATTACCATACTTTGTGTATACCTTGTTTAGGGCCTGAGCACGACGTTGTTGGATGCCGCTCTTGTGCTAGATTTAACAAACGCACTATTAAGAGAAGGTTAGACTGTGCCAGGTTAGTGTTTGGGAAGCGTTGTAATTATAAAATGCCGCCGGATGCTCCGGCGCCGCTTCGTCAAAAGCGCAAGGACAAAGCAGCAAAGCCTAGGGTTGAAGAACCGGCAGTCCCGGACGTCGGTTCTTTAGAAGGCTCAGTGGAGCCAGAAGTTTTGCCAGGAGTTTCTGTGGAGTCTCAGGCAGAGACTTTACTGTTACAGGATGTGCCCTCTCAGGAGGTAGGCCAGGCTGAGGGGCTTCTCAGGTAACTGTTCTTCCCTCTCTTCCTAAGGTAGTTAGAGCCTCTCCTTCTGTTTCCAAGACTTCTTTGAGAGGTAGGCCAAGTTTAGCTTCAGTGGGGGCTTCTCCTAGCACTTCAGGTTCTGTGCCTAAGAAACATATGCTTAAAATGGCAGAGGATTTGATTACTATGATTAGAGGTTCTATGCCCCCTCCTGATAAGAGGCCTAGGGTGGAGCCTGAGTTTGAGAGTTTTGAACAGTGTTCAGAGGCTTCTGAGTCTTGGCTGAAGACTTGCAGGAGTTTCCTCATTATTCTGATTCTGATGTGGATGATTCCACTCCTTCAGCTTCTCCTCCTGAGGATTTTTCATTTTCAGAGACTCTGCATTCCATGAGGGAGCATTTTAAATGGGAAGGCCAAGATTTCTCTGATTCCAGGAAGAGGCTTAGGGAATTTTGTTTTACCCCAGCATAGGCCCTTAGCTATACCTCCTGTGTTGAATGTGGTGGAAGATGTTTTGCAGAGGCTTCCCTGAACCCTGATTCTTTGCCTCCTGCCCCTGTTAAACCTGATAGGTACTATAGGGTGCCTGAAGCTCATAAGTATCTTTTTAAGAGTCCTAGGGCAGACCCAGAAATTGTTTCTCAGGGGCCTAAGGGTGTTAAGGCCTCGGTTGTTAAAAATCCTGTTCCCTCTGATAAAGAGGCAAGGGCTTTGGATAGATGGGGAAAGAAAGTGTATACTTCTTCCACTTTAGCCATGAGGGCGTTGAATTGTCAGTTTCACATGCTAAAATATCAAAATTATCTCCTTTCACAATTGAAATCTAAGGTGGATGCTCTGGCGGAAGGTATTGAGTGTAAAGAGTTGCTGGATTTAGTTCATGTGTCTGAACAAGTGGGTAAGCATTCTTTGCAATGTGGTTTTGATGCTGTGCAGGCCTCCTCGAGGGTGGCTGCCACTGGTTCTGTTCTTCGAGGCACGCTTGGTTGAGGGATCAGAATTTAGCTGAGCATGTTAAGACAAGGATTTTGGATGCTCCTTTACAGTCTGATGTGTTGTTTGGTTAGCCTGTGGAAGCAGTTTTAAAGAAAATGGAGGACAAGGCTAAATCTATGCAGACTGTTAAAGATTTTTGCAGGTGCAGCCTCCAAAGTTTAGCAGAAATTGGCCTACTAAGGGATGGACATATCCTGCTTATGATTCCCAGTCTAGGGGTAGGTCTAGACGTGGTAGGGGCAGAGCTCAAGGTTCTTTTAGGCCTAGAACAGGAGTTCTCCTGCTCAGACTTCTGGTGAGGGCAGGGGTCAGTCCTTTCGTAAACAGACCCAATGACCTGCCTTTTCAGCTGCCAGTTCATTCTCGTCTGGCAGCTCCTTTGGGAGGAAGACTGTCTCTTTTCAAAGAAAATTGGGATTTAATTACTCAAGACAGATGGGTTTTGGATATCATTCACCACGGTTACAGGTTTTATTTCCATACCTTGCCCCTTTCAAAGGCATGCCAGACGTTCCTCCTCCACAAAGGAAAGAGGCTCACAAGCAAATTTCTCTGTTACTCCAAATAGGGGCCATTCAGCCAGTCCCTGTACCAGAAAGGGGCCTAGGATTTTATTCTCGCCTGTTCCTAGTACCAAAGAAGGGGAACACGTGGAGACCAGTTTTGGATTTATCTATCCTCAACACTTATCTGGACATTCCCAAGTTCAAAATGTTGACGTTACAACAGCTTTTACCTCTGCTGGGCAAAGATCACTGGATGGTAACTTTAGATCTCAAGGAAGCTTACCTTCATGTGCCTATAAGACTAAGTTGCAGAAAGTATCTGCGTTTCGAGCTGGAAATTCTCATTATCAGTTCTCTGCATTGCCCTTTGGCTTATCTACTGCCCAGAGTATTCACAAAGGTTCTGGCTCCAGTGATAGCTTACTTCAGGCTAAAAGGAATTCAAATCTATCCTTATTTGGACGACTGCCTGATTCTGGCTCAAGAAAAGGAAGACCTTCTACAGCATTTGGAATATGTCATAGCAGTGCTAAGATGCCTAGGGTATTCTGTGAACGAAATAAAGTCCAGTCTAGTACCCTCTCAAGACATGTGCTTTCTGGGTGTGAGACTGAATACAGCAGCCCAGATGGCCTTTTAACCCCGGACAAACAAAAGAATCTTTCCAGTTACTTCCATCAATTATCTCTTCAGTCCGGGCTGACTGCAAGGACAGTCCTTCAAGCCTTAGGGTTCATGGCATCTTGTATTCTGGTGCTTCCCAATGCCAAACTGCATATGAGGAAGCTGCAATGGTATCTCAAAATGTATGGACACAGCACTGCCAGGATTTGGACACTGTCATTCAAATAATACCTTGCATTCAAAAAGAATTTTTGTGGTGGGCTCAGGAATGTCACCTAAACAAGGGACTCTCTGTGACCCGGCCAGAGGCGAGTCAGATTTTAACGACAGATGCCTCGGACATTGCTTGGGGAGCTCATCTAAATGGAAAGTGGATACAAGACAAGTGGCCTGCCAGACTTCAGCATCTACATATCAACATGAAGGAGATGTTAGCAGTCCAGTTTGCATTAATGGCTTTCAAGGAGTTACTTCTTCCAGGGCAGGTGTTGATTCTAACAGACAACACAACTGTCATGTGGTACATCAACAAACAAGGGGAACACATTCTTATCCTCTATGCAGGCAAGCAATGATTTTATGGGAAACTGCGCTCAGCTTGCAACTAACTCTACAGGCAAGGTTTCTGCCGGAGCACAGAACTCCTTAGCAGATGTGTTAAGCAGACAAATCATGGATCCCCACGAGTGGAAACTGGATCTTCATGTATTTCAGAAATTGACAGTGTCATGGGGAACTCCAGACATAGATCTGTTCGCTTCTCCACTAAACCACCAGCTGCCAAAGTTTTGCACAAAGGGGTTTCATCACACAGCTTGGAAAGTGGATGCTCTTTCTTTCAGTTGGAAAAATCTTCATGTGTATGCCTTTCCACCTCTGCCTCTTCTTCCAAAGGTGCTCCTAAAGGTCAGACAAGACAAGCCAAGGATGATTTTAATAGCTCCAGATTGGCCTCGGCAACACTGGTACCCACTACTAAGGAGTCTGGTAAGGAAGCCTCCATGGCCTTTGCCTTTGATTCCACATCTGTTATCTCAGAAGGACGGTCACCTGCTCAATGTCAAGCTTCACTCTCTTCATCTAACAGCCTGGCATATTCTGTTCTGAAACACAGCAGGTCTCAACTTCCTCAACAAGTTTTAAATGTGATTATGGAAGCCAGAAGACCTAGTACAAGGAAGGTGTACGCAGAAAAATGGAAGAGATTTTATTTTGGAGTGCAGCAAAGAATTTGGAGATTTCTGAGCCTAATTTGAGTGTGGCTCTTCAATATCTTACTGAGTTATTGGACAAAGGTTTGTCCTTCTCTTCCATTAAGATTCATGCTGCAGCAATTTCAGCTCACTATGATTGTGACCCACCATTGTTTTCGCATCCTTTGTTCAAGCAGTTTCTTAGAGGGGCAAAGAATATAAGACCCCACGTAGAGCTCCTACTCCTGCTTGGGATCTCAATTTTGTGTTGGAAAAACTTACTCTACAACCTTTGAGCCTGCGGCTACTGCTGAATTGAAATACTTGTCATGGAAGACTGCTTTTTGTTGGCTATTACTTCTGCAAGAAGGGTTTCTGAGTTGCAGGCCCTTATGGCAGTAGAGCCCTTTTGATTTTCCATAAGGATAGGGTATCATTACGCACTAATCCTTCCTTTATGCCTAAGGTGGTTTCTAGTGTGGCTTTAAACCAAACTATTCATTTGCCTACTTTCTATGCAGATCCCCAAAATAAGGGGAAAAGATTTTGCACACTTTAGATGTACATAGGCAGTTGCGTTATTATTTAAGCAGGACTAAGGATTTCAGGCAGTCTCAGCAGTTGTTTGTTTCTTTTGCTTTGAGTTCTCAGGGCAAGCCTGTGTCTAAGCAAACTATTTCTAAGTGGATTGGGTTTTGCATTTCATTTTGTTATTCCCATCATGGCAAGGAGATTCCAGCTGGGATTAGGCCTCATTCCACTAGGGCTACTGCCACTTCAACAGCATTTCTAAGGGGTGGCAACTAAGGATATTTTGGAGGCAGCTACTTGGAGTTCAGTGCATACTTTCTCTAAGCATTACCATCTTCCTCTCTACTCTAAATCTAGGGCTGGTTTTGCCACAGCTATTTTGCAAGGCATGTTGACAGCTCCTGCTTCCTTATGATTTGCCAGCCTCCCTTAACTCTGCTTTGGGATTCTACCCAATGGTTAGGACTGCAGCAATGTGGAATGAAGAACATAGTACAGTTTTGTACCTACCATAAATGTAGATGTTCGAGGATCCACATTGCTGCAGTCCAATTTACCCTCCCTCCTTCCCCTCTGTGTTTAGGGGTGGTGGTGTGGGTTAGGATATACTCTTGTACATTTGTATATATTGTATATATGTTTGGTGCAGGGTTTTTTGGTTTTTTTTTGGTTTGGGCCTTGTCTTTTTAGGGTCTTCTGACATCTGGGGCAAGAAAAGACTGAGGATATGACGTTGGTCATGCGCATTAGTACCCTGACGTCCTGACATCAGTCTAATGCGCCTTGACCGACGTCAGCCATATACTTTGGTATTCGGGCCGACTGGACAGCGGACTACCCCAATGGTTAGGACTGCAGCAATGTGGATCCTCGAACATCTACATTTATGGTAGGTACAAAACTGTACTTTTTGATAGCTATTTATGTGTATAATCTGTAACTCTACTATCAAACATATCATGTACAGGGATCTTATTTATTTATCCTATGGTTAGAATATAAAAGTCGGTACTTTTGACTGTAGTATTTAGGTGGTGATGATACTCGTTGATTCACTGTTATGGGAAACCAGCCTTAGGGTTGGACCATACCATAATACTATTGGTGGAGGGTATCTATAAATAGTAATGAGATTTAGGGATGTCTAATGTTTTTTCACTGATGAAGGCTACATAGCCGAAACTGGTATGATTTGTTACGTTTTGCGGCATTAAATGCCTTTTTGACATCCAGACATTAATAAAAGAAGATTTAGCTGCATATGCTGGCCTCTGGTGTTTCATCAAATCAGCTAGAATAACAGAAATTGTGTGAGTATGCATTTTTCTAATAACGGTGAAGTCTAAAACTCAAATGTCTGTCATTATTTAGCCCAGAAGAGGTGGAAGAGTTGTTCTCTGTTGTCTTTTGCTAGGGCTACGGCAGAAACTTGTTGGCCCTTTAAAGAGTAGGCTGGTTTGAGAGGAAATCTACTGTACCTTAGGAGAGGCCGGTTAAGAGGAAATCTACTGTACCTTAAAAATAGGCCACAAGCCTAGGGATGAATGCAGTTAATGGAATATAAGTAGGTAATAGTTAAAATGTCAAATGAAAATTAGCAGGAACTGGCTTATAAGGTGAATTTAATGAGCATTCATATCCCCATAGATTGGAATATGTCTGGACCTTTCGCTTGTATTTTCAAAGCATGTAAATGAATAGTAAATAAAATTGCAATTTTGCTTAAACATGTTGTAAATCATCTAATTCTGTAGTAGCAGAAGGAATACTTTCCATAGGTAGGATAGTGTTATTTTCCTTCTTGAAATGTACTGTTGACTTCACTTCTGATTCCATGTTATTCTGTGCATGTTATGTTGAACAAAATATGCCCACTTGTAGATTGCTCTCTGGTAAGGGAACAGTATTGTGTCACTTTAGGGAAGGCTATATTTGCTTGCCACTTCATCACAACATCAAATTCCCAATGGCTTATTTGTAATCTGCTTCACGTAGGCTTTTGCATTCTGAATAGGACCCCTTTTTGTATGATCCTTTCTGGGTCCCTTTGTTTATGTTCTGCTTTTCCACATCTGACATACCTTACTTGAATTAGCCATGCATTCTCTATTGCAGGTCAGAAATTATTCCCACTTCAGTTTGCCTCTTGTGCGATTATGAATAAGTCACTTAACCAGACAGTTTCCCAGGTTGCCGCAGAAAAGGAACGCTTGTGTCCAGTAGGTTTACCTATTTACAGTGCAATGAAAAAGTGTTTTCCCCCTTCCTGTTTTCTTATTTTTTTTGCATGTTTATCGCACTTAAATGTTTCAGATCATCAAACTAATATAAATTTTAGACAAAGATAACCCAAGTAAACACAAAATGCAGTTTTTAAATTATATTTTATTTATTAAGGAAAAAAAAAAAACTATCCAAGCCTACGTGGCCCTGTGTGAAAAAGTAATTGCCCCCTAAATCTAATAACTGGTTGTGACACCCTTAGCAGCAACAACTGCAATCAAGCGTTTGCGATAACTGGGTCTTTCACGTCGCTGTTGAGGAATTTTGGCCCAGTCGTCTTTGCAGAATTGTTTTAATTCACCCATATTGGAGGGTTTCTGAGGATGAACCGCCTTTTTAAGGTTATGCCACAGCATCTCAATTGGATTCAAGTCCGGACTTTGACTAGGCCACTCCAAAACCTTCATTTTGTTGTTTTTAAGCCATTCAGAGGTGGACTTAATGATATGTTTTGGATCATTGTCCTGTTGCAGAACCCAAGTGCGCTTCAACTTGAGGTCATGAATTGATGACCAGACATTCCCCTTCAGAATTTTTTGGTAGAGAGCAGAATTCATGGTTCCATCAATCACAGCAAGTAATCCAGGTCCAGAAGCAGCAAAGCAGCCCCGGACCATCACACTACCACCACCATGTTTGACTTGTTGGCATGATCTTTTTCTGAAATGCTGTGTTACTTTTACGCCAGATGTAACGGGATGCACACCTCCCAAAAAGTTAAACTTTTGTTTCATCAGTCCACAGAATATTTTCCCAAAAGTCTTGGGGATCATCCAGATGTTTTTTGCCAAAAGTGAGACGAGCCTTTTATATTCTTTTTGTTAGCAGTGGTTTTCGCCTTGGAACTCTGCCATGCATGCCATTTTTGCCCAGTCTCTTTCTTATGGTTGAGTTATGAACACTGACCTTAACTGAGGCAAGTGAGGCCTGCAGTTGTCTAGATGTTTTTCTGGGTTCTTATGTGACCTCTTGGATGAGACGTCACTGCGCTCTTGGGGTAATTTTTATAGGCGGCCATTCCTCGGAAGGTTCACCACTGTTCCATGTTTTCTCCATTTCTGGGTAATGGCTCTCACTGTGGTTTGCTGGGGTCCCAAAGCTTTAGAAATCTCTTTGTAACTTTTTCCAGACTGATAGATGTCATTTACTTTGTTTCTCATCTGTTCCGTAATTTCTTTAGATTGCGGCACAATGTTTTCCTTTTTGGAATCTTTTGGCCTACTTCACTTTGTCTGACAGATTCTAGTTAAGTGATCTCTTGATTCAACAGGTCTGGCAGTAATCAGGCCTGGGTGTGGCTAGTGAAATTGAACTCCGCTTTCCCAAAAAATGTGATTAACCACAGTAACTTCATGATTTAACAAGGGGGGCAATTACTTTTTTACATAGGACCATGTAGGTTTGGATAGTTTTTCCTTAATAAATAAAATCATCACTAAAAAAGGACATTTTGTGTTGACTTTGGTTATTTTTGCCTGATATTTAAATTTGTTTAATGATCTGAAACATTTAAGTGCGACAAACATGCAAAGAAATAAGAAAACAGGAAGGGGGCAAATACTTTTTCATTGCACTGTAACTAATGCAAAAGTCTGTTAATACTATTTTCCATTAGAATACTTGTCTTTATTAGGGGATTCATGCAATAGTTTTAAGTGGTATTAATCGGAGAAGCTAGATATCAGATCTCACCAGTCACTTGATTATGAGGATGTCAGTTGCTGCTCATGCTTTCTTTGCCCTTTTGTTGTCACAATGGCTTTTGACTGCATATTTTCGTAAACATCTTTATTTTATTTACTGTGCAAAAGCAGGTTGTTTTGTAAGTGACTATTTGCGGTTGAAAAAGGACCCCTTTAAGTAATCTGGCTACCGTTGTAAGTAAAAAACAGGTTTTGCAAACTGGACAGATTTTTGTGCTTTGTATTAAGTGATCATCAGTATCAGGTGGTGTCTTTTGGCCTTTATTCTGTTCCCAGAAGTTTCATCAGGGTAGTAGCTGTAATGAAAGTGCTGCAAAATGAAGACGTTCTAATCCTTACCTAGTCTAGTTATGATGAGCTTCACCTGGTCTTGTAGGTTCAACTGTGTAGCATGGACTTAGACTGTGCTGCAGTCTCCATGGGTCACCATTAAACAGGAGAAACTTTGTGCATCTAGCATAGTTCACTCTGTTTTTCTAGGCAGGTATGACTACTGCGTCGAGTGTTGCTTTTTTTTCTTAGAGAGAGCTCAAACGTTGAGGGAGCTGTTCAATTTGCTGTTGGCTCGAGAGTGGTTATTACTAGGTCTGCATAATCTGGCCTGTTTTATACTGGTCAGCCCCATGGTCCTTCTTAGCCAAGGCTTCTTTTCTGAGTTAATTTTTTGGGTGTGGTGGGAGAATTACCAGTTATTGTAACTTTGCAATTTAGAATTTAGACAGTTTTTAAGCCAGGAACAGACTATTTTCAAAAAGTAGTAGCAGTTACCACCTATTTTTCTGATTTTTTTTTTCCATTTTCCACTCAGGGAGAGCTATTCTTAGTTTGCTAATCAGGCAGCCACTATACCTGAAATAAACTCATGCACGGTGCATGATGCACCAGACTGATGAGGTTTTCTGAGAACTACAGAAATATTAACTATCTGAGTGGATGGTACACAAGGAGAAATCTGCAGTTCACACCTTCTCCAGAGATGCACTCTAAGGTATTGTCTGCCAGCATTCATCTGGAACATATTAGGCTTGTATGAAAGGTTGCTACATCACCATTGATCCTACTCTTGGGCTTTAACTAGCACAGATACCTGGAAGAATTAATGCCACTAATGAGGTCCATAGTCATTTAACTAAAACGTGTGCACTGTAGCACTCTGTGCAGACAGGGTGTAAACTGTGGCAAATGTTTGCTACAGATTAAAACTTTTTTTTTTTATTTTAAAGTAAAACACAAGCGCCATAGTGATCCTCGAAAGGGTTTAAACTGTTGGTAAATTTGTAGCAAGTAATTTGGTACGGTTAAAAAGAATCACTTTTTTTTTTATTTTTAAAGTAAAATGTGCAGGAGAAGGGTTGGGGAGCAGGGCACAGAAGACCTGAATGGCTGGGGGAGGGTGTGTGTGTTGTGCATCTGGTCACTGGGTTGGTGTGCCAATTGATGAACAGCTGTGTTTTTTTTTTTCCTTTTTCTTTTTCTTCAATACAAAAGCTGGGGGGCATCAATCTGACTGTAATTTTTATACAGTGAAATGTTTCTTCTCTCTGTCTTGAGTGGAAGAGATGAGGGTGGAGTCAGGATCTAACTGTAATAAGCTAATTGGCTTATTACAGTGAAATGTTTTTTGCTCTTTACTTGGAGTGGGTTGGTGGCTGGATTGTGGTACTGGCACAAAGCGCTGGTTGAGCTAGCGAATACTGGAGAGATTTCAGTAATTCATAACCCAAGCTATTCTTGACAGAAAGTAACCATATCGGGCAACTGCTACTGGCAAAACAAAGCCATTGTGTTGGCAGCCAGCTACAGTCATGAACATTTTTACCATGTTTGTCCTATGACATGAAAGGATTTCTCTTCACAGGGTATAAAGTATTGCTGTAGGGTCATAAGAGACGCAAAAAGTTATGTAGTAGGCTACTGTCCTCCTTATGAAATTAGGCTGGGTTACTGGAGTTAGGAAGGTAAGAGATTGAGTCCAGGAGTCATATCAGGGTTATTTTTGTGTAGTTGACAAAATGGCAGTGGGTTGGGAGGGGTAACACCGCTCATCTCCTTATAATTAGTTAAGGAAAGTTGCCTTTTTTAAACATTCTAGAAGAAAAATTCAACTTAGGCTAACATTCCTTCTGTAATCAAATGGAAGGGAAAGAAGGATAGAAGGTATAAAGGGGGTGGGGGTGATTTTATTTTCTTTAGTGTTGTAGCTTGTGCAGGACAAAGGAGACAGGGACTTGGGTAATTAGAAACTTGGGGGAGAAGTAATGTTTTCACCTTCCATTGTTCTTGAGCAGTTAATAGTATATTCTGATTTAGCCTACCCTAGTTTGGCATGGTGGAGGGGGTTCTGGTCTTATGTATTTGCCTTTCATACAGTACTGCTTGTCCATTTCCCCGTAGTATAGCATCATATTGATATTAACATCAGTTGGTGGCATCGGCTATTGTCAAATAAGTCTCATGCAGAAACAGTACTTGCATTCCATTATGTTTAATACAGGCCAGGCCTCTGCACAGCTTATTTCGGGTCACCATTTATTTGCATTCCAAGTTAACACTCTTAAAGCACTCATGTATTTCTTTCATTGTGCTTTCTCCATAGGGTTAGAATGGTAGTACCTCAAGAATGTGTTGTCTTTAATTTTCAGATTTTTTTTTTCAGGGAACTGTATTTAAAAACCCCTGAATGGATTTTTTGGCCTTTTTATTGCTTAATCTTGAAACAGTTTCCATGCTTTATAGTTTGCTTAATGACTAAAAATGTTGAAGTCTTGGCTGCAAGTATATATTCATTCCCCTTCTCTACTGTATCTCTCATGCAAGCTTGGAGGTGTCTTAGATGCAGGTAAATTCATAGATGTGCTGCTTGTTCTTTTATTATTGCATTTGCCCAGATGGATTTTTGATCAAAATCTTGGCTGCATATGGAGGGTAAAGTGTGAGGGAGAATGGAATACTTACAATGGCCATTAAAATTACAACAGAGCAAGACTGTGCACATATACATTTAAGAGGGTGGAAGATTACAACTGTCAATTAAATATCTAAGCAGTGGTTCCTAGCTTGGGGGGGGGGTGGTCTTAATAGCCTTGCAGAGTTACATTTAATGTATCATCTTATGGAAGAACAGAGCCCAATACTGTCACCACAGAGCATATGCTCATTAGTTTGCATTGTTTTTTGTTTTTTTTACTCTTGCTACTGTTTTTTGTTTTTGTTCTTGTAGTATTCCTTTAATTCGTTTTAAGTTAATCATTCTTACTGTTATTAGTTTTACAGAAAGTTTCTTTTTGTGGATGGGAGCATTTTTAAGGCTAAGAAAGTTTTTGTGGTTGTAACTGTACAGTGGGAAAACTGTTTTGTTTATTTGCCCCACTAACTGGATAAAACATGTAGATAAAAGCAATAAAACGAGTTTTGGAGTTGAACACGAAAATACAAGGTACTGGTCCCGTATGACTGTGAGTATTCATAACTTTTAGGATGTGTGTTAAAAAGAGTATAAATTTGTTAGGATGAGTATTTCAAGACTGTTAACTTGAAATGCAAATGAATGGTGACCCGAGTAAGCTGTGCAGAGCCCTGGCCTGTATTAGACATAATGGAATGCATGTACTGTTTCTGTATGAGATTTATTTGACAATGCAAGTCACCCAGTGACTATAAAGAGAGGATTCAAAGTTGGATTCTTAACAGAGATGACGGGAAAAAGGAGCATCATGATTTTGCTAATGAAAAGTACACCCATAGTAATTGAGAGTGAGACAGTAGATACCCAAGGAAGATTCATACTAGTAAAAGGGGACTGGGGAGGAAGAAGGATAATGTTGAGTGAGATGTTAGGGAACTGGAGGAACTGAAGAATAAATTAAAAGTGAAATTTAAAGAGATGAAGATGGGAAAATGGTGACATTAGGTACAAAGAGGTAGAGCAGATTTTGCAGGTCAACGTAACTGAGCTGTGAGAGGAGAAGTTATTAGGGAGTCAAAAAGTAAGATAGTCTTCCTGGTAAGCATCTTGATAACAGGATGGTAACTTTCAAACAAACCTTCTTTGATGACAATTGAAGGTCACAGAAGATAACAGCAGGAAGAGTCTGGCAATAAAAAAATGTAGGGGTGGGTGGCTCATGCACATTTAGAGGTGCTACATTTAGTGTAAATACATACTACTAATGCTAATAAAAAATTCAACTTCAGGTGAATATAAAATTCAACTTCAGGCGAATATGAAATACGTTTTGAACACCAACAATAAGTTGAGTAGAACAGTGTTGCTGACTCCGATTGGTGCCTGACATTGAGCAGGTCTGCTGCTACTGAAATGATGTGAAGGTGTATGCAGTCACCTAACACATCTATCTGTAAGGTTAATAATAATGTAACCCAAATGCTACTAACTCCAAAGTCTTCCAAATTGCCACCAAAGTCCACACAATCAACATCTGGGTGAATTGATTCAGAACTCGATTTATTGATGTCATCAATCAGTAAATGCTCAAGTCTTGTGTTCTTTTTGCTTTGCTTTCCTGGTGTTTGTGCCATAATTATTTCCAAACTGACTTGGTGCTTTTCTCAAGGGACCTATAAAAAAATGGTGTACTGGCTGAGTGCTTTCTGCTGGTGCTGAGGAATCTGTAGATTGAAGGCCTTCTGATGACAGGATACTTTAACAATGAATACTAAAGTTTGAAGTTGTGTTCTACCAGCTGTGTCCTGGCCATGTGTTCATTTACTCCCCAGTGCTGATTTTACCAGTCTGGGGTCATGCCAGAGCTGGTCCAGCAAGACGTGAATGAAAGAGAGTCAGTGCTGGTCAGGATGATAGCTTATCCCATGGTACTACACACATACCTACTTGCAGTTTAAAAGTTTCATTTCACCTATTGTCAGGTCACTGGAGTGATTTTTGGATGTGGGAGAAAACGGGAGAGCCCTGTGAAAATGCATGAGGATCAAGGGCTTTGAGGTAAAAACACCAGCCTGTGTGATGGCATTTGACCCCCAGGCTCAGGTTACTTTTCAGAGATGTTTCAACAAGTGTTTTTTAATGGGTGGCTGTGCCACCTCACACAGAGCATAATAATGTGATACAGCCCGGGGTCTCTTACTTGTGTTGCCTTCTTCAGTGTTTAACCCACTCTCTTGTAATTTATTACACAATGACAAGTGCATACTGCCAAGATATGTATATCATGTACTGAAGTTAGTTCTAAAACTAATTTAATGTTGGATTTCAAGGAAAGCCAAAATGGTGTACAGAAAGTCTGTAGAGCGAAATACAGCAGAAAAAAATGCAGAACTGTATGCTCTCTGTGGCATTCTAATGCATGGATTAAAGCAAAAATCTGTCACAGCGATGAGAAAAGCAAGAGCTAGATACTTATCTAGTCATTCAGGTCTGTTCTTGGAAGTTTCTTAAGTTGCTTAGCTTGAAAGAAACTGGAGACATTACAGTTATTGTTAGAGGTCTAGAATTAGCTTGGCAAAAAAGTGCATCAGCCTGAGACAGAAAAAGTGTAGCTGTTAAGTTTGATTTGGCTAAAGGATATAAAGCAAATATACCAAAGTGATGAATTACTTCTGTTTTAAAGCATTCAACTTGCACTGATTTGAAAGCTGGTGCTGACAATGCAAAAAAATTATTTCAAATGTGCTATAAAGAAAGGTGGATTTATAAGCAGTGTATTTTAACTTTGTCACTGAAACTTAACTGAAAAAAGTCATGCTTTGTGTTAGAGGAATCGCAGCGAGACAGCTAAAGTTCGAAAATTGTGTTGTAGTAGTTACTGTTACTGCTTCATGGTTCTGTTTGGTTCTCCAGTTCACTTCCTAGTATGGGTGCTGTCCATATTGGATTCTGCATGCGCTTCCGCTGTCTTGTCTTTTTTACTAGGTGCTCCAGTTTTCTTTACCTTCTCAAGGCATGCCACATGCCATAGGTGAAATAGAGAGCCTCTGTATTGCTTGTAGGTAGGTATGTGTACATGCATATGTGTACAATCTTGTATTGTAGGATTAGAGAAACAGTTTGTCATCATAAAACACATTCCCTGACTCTATAGCATATTTCACCTATTGCAAATCAAAGTTTACTAAATTTATCCTTTTTTTCTGTTTGTAGAATGTTTTCCCATTCATTTCACTGCGCTTAAGTTATATATTTTCTTTCTGGAAATAGTACTAAATGTAATTAAAAATTGGTTTTGTGAGCAAGTTTTAGCATAGGGGATCAGATTTTGCTGTAGGTTAGGTTACATTTGTTTGATGGTTGAAGTAGACCATAAATGCATCTAGTCTGCCTTTAATTCTTTGCAACTTTTCACCTTCTCTATCCCTACTTTTTGCTTACCATTTTATCAGTCTGTCCTGTGCCTGAATGCTTCAGTAGAGTCTCTTCTTCCCACCACCTGTTACAGTAGTGCATTCTTTTGGGTTTATAATCCTTTTTGAGAAGCAGTACTTTTGGAGATCCAGAGAATAGTTGGCTCCTACATCCTGCTGCCTCTTTTTGTCTTTTTTTTTTTAAGCTCTTCATAGCTGACCATCAGCTGTCACCAGCTCCACTCCTTGTTCATATACTCGACCCAACTTAGCACCAGGGCACTACCCATCTCATGTCTGAAGTGAAGAGATCAAGTATGTGCTTGCTTTCTCCTACTGCTGTCAGGGAGCATGCCGTAACTCACCACTTCGCTATGGCTCTGTTTAGGAGGTGCACGTGCAACTCCATGACCAAGCATGGAGCTCACCAGGCTGTGCATGCTGCTCTTGCAGAAAGCCAGGCTCTCACCTTCTTTCCACCCTGGATGCTTAAGCTGGCATTGTCTGCTGACTTCAGTATCATACCTTGCCTGAGCAGCTATTTGAACAGAAGTCATCTGGGATGTAGTCAGGGCTTTATCCCTGTGCACCAAAAGGTCAAACCCCCTCTGCCTTTTTTATGCCAGAAGACCACTTATTTCCTCTGATCTGCTTTGCACCAGTATTATGCTGCTGTACATGTTTTCTTGTCTGAAATGAAAAGAGCTCTAGCTGTTCTTATCTCCAGACACATTCTTTTCACTCCGTCTTAGTAATCTTTCTGGGGGTTTTCATCGGGATTCCATCCAGTTTCTTGATGTCTCTTTCTCTGCATGGCCTCTAGAACTGGTATGGTTGGACCTGGCCCTGTAGAATGAAAGCATCACCTCTTTGTTTTTGGAGTCTTTCCCCCAGCAATACATCCCAGATGTCCTTCATGGATGCATCTGCAGTCATAACAACTGGGTTGTCCTGTCGTCAGGCAGCCCTTCGGTCGGCCGGATTCCAAAGTCCGGGTCCGGCTTCGGCTGATGTCGCTCTCCACCCGACGTCATCTCTGCTGGTCTTCGGGTATAAAGGCATCAGCCGACGCCATTTTCCTCAGTCTTTCTTGCCGCGTGGCTCAAGCAGAAGCTGTTCGCAAGTGCCGGTCGGTCAGATCCAGAGATTACTACTACCGAATACTACTCAAGACTTCTAAAAGCTAAGTACCCCGTTGGGGACTCTTTCTTGCCTCAGCCGATGTCAGAAAAAGTCAATAACTGTTTAACTTGTGGGAAACAAATACCTCATAAAGATTTCCACTCTTACGGTTTGCCTTGTTTAGGCCCAGACCACGACGTAGCAGCCTGTTCAGCCTGTGCTTCATTCAACCGACGAACGCTTAGGCGTCGGTCGGAGTTTGCTGAACAGTTTTTCGGCTCAGATTTTGCGTACATTATGCCGTCGGATCCTCCGACTACCCAAATTGTTAAAAAACGCAAAGAAAAAGACCGACACTCGCGGTCCGCGGTTTCGGCCGAAACCATGGTTAAGCAAACCGCGAGTGTCTCGGTTTCGGCTGAAACCGAGAAAACTGATCAAAGTACAGCTGAATTAATGACTACTACTGAGGTCCCTACTACCTTACTTGAATCGGCCTCAGAAATTTTACCTGCAACAGTGGTTACTAGTGACTTATCAGACACCATCCCTTTGGATGTCTCTACCCCAGCACGTGGTGCTGCTAGGCCTCCTGCAGCCATGTCTATTAAGGCCTTTGCCAGGGCTAAAGCAGCCAAATCTACTAAAACAGTGCCTGTTAAACCCCCCTCAACCAGGCCCTCTTCTAGTTCACAAATGCTTACTCTGGCAGAAGATTTAATATCCTTAATTAGGGGATCTCAAGTCTCACCCAGACAGGGCCTCTCAGCCCCCAGAAAAAAGACCTAGGGCAGAGCCCCCCGAGCCTGTGTCCTCTGATGATTCTGCGGATGACTCAGATATTGCAGACCACCCAGAGGCTCCTTTCTCCAATTATGAAGACTCAGATGCTGAAGAATCCATTCCAGCTGCTTCTCCACCAGAAGAATTCTCCTTTGGGGAAACCTTACATGCCATGCGAGAACAATTCCAATGGCAGGAACAGGATTTCTCAGATTCCAGAAAAAGACTTAGGACTTTTCTGCACCTTCCACAACACAGGCCCTTAGCTATACCTCCTGTCCTCCCTGTTGTGGACGATGCATTTAATGATGTCTGCACTGCACCAGATTCCTTACCTCCAGCCCCTGCCAAACCAGATAGATTTTACAGGGTACCAGACACTCATCATCACTTATACAAGGCCCCACTTGCAGACCCCGAAACTATATCCCAGGGGCCTAAGGCAGTAGCCTCGACCACAGCAAAAAACCCTATTCCTTCTCAAAGGGAAGCCAGGTCTTTAGATAGATGGGGCAAAAAAGTTTACACCTCAGCTACTCTTTCAGCTAGAGCATTAAACTGTCAGTTTCACATGATACAATACCAAGAGTTTATGCTTGATCAGTTAACTAAAAAGCTGTCCTCTGATGACTCTATAGATAAGAAATATGTATTAGAAATGGTAAATAACATACAACAGGTTAGTAACCATTCCTTAAAATGTGGCTATGATGCACTGGAGGCTTCATTTAGATCAGCCATGACTGGCACAGTGATAAGAAGACATGCATGGCTGAAGGAACAGGTCTTACGGATCATGTTAAAGCTAAGTTATTAGATGCTCCTATGGATAAGGCCAGTTTGTTTGGTGCACCTGCCCAGCAGGTAATGAAGAAAATGGAAGAAAAGGCAAAATCTGTACAAACAGTTAAAGATTTCTTGCAGGTTCAGCCCCAAGGTTTAGCAGGAACTGGCCTGCCAAAATTGGTCCTTTCCTGACTCCACAAGATCCCAAAGGGGCAGGAATAGACATTCCAGAGGCAGAAATCAATCTAGAAGGGGTGCCTACAGAGGACGACAGTGGCAAGGTAATAACAGAGGCACAGACACAGCCACTACCACTACAACAGCACAAGCACAATGACTTGATTCTTACTCCGCCTACCAGGGAACAAATAGCAGCACCATTAGGCGGAAAATTAACCTTATTTTCAAAGAACTGGCACTATATCACAAAAGACAAGTGGATTTTGCAAACCATAGACCAAGGTTACGGTTCCACTTCCACACTTTACCAGTCAAAAGAGGAATGCCAAACCTGCCTCCAAATCAAAAACAGAAGCTCTACAGCAGATAATGCAATTAACAAAGATGAGAGCTGTGGAAAGAGTACCAAAAACAGAACAAGGCAAAGGATTCTACTCCAGACTATTCCTAGTTCCAAGAAAGGAAAAAAGGTTGGAGACCTATTCTCGACCTGTCCACCTTAAATACATACATCATTGTCCCAAAATTCAAAATGCTGACCCTACAGCAACTTCTTCCCATGCTGGGCAAGGAGTGTTGGCTGGTAACTCTAGATCTCAAGGAGGCATACCTGCACGTCCCCATTCGACCAATTTGCAGAAGATACCTCAGATTTCTTGCAGGATCAGAGCACTATCAATTCTCAGCATTGCCCTTTGGCTTATCTACTGCGCCCAGAGTATTCACAAAATGCCTGGCATCAGTAATCGCCCACTGCAGACTACAGGGAATCCAAATTTACCCATACCTGGACGACTGCCTGCTCCAAGGGGACAACAAAAGCAAGCTGACAACAGATTTACAAAGGGTCATTTACTTGCTACAAGCACTGGGATACACAGTCAATTTACAAAAGTCAAGGCTGATACCATCCCAAACAAGGACATTCTTGGGCTGAATTGGACACAGTAAAACAAATGGCATTCCTAACTGCAGAAAAACAAAAAGAACTTCCTCTTTACTTCTTGGCACTAACAAGACAGAACAAGCTAACAGCAAGAAAAGTTCTGCAGGCCTTGGGCTTCATGGCATCATGCATAATCTTGGTTCCACATGCCAGACTACATATGAGAAAACTACAGTGGTACCTAAAGAATTTATGGTCCCAACACAGGCACAGCCTAGAAGCAGAAATTCCACTAATCCCATGCCTAAAACAGGAGTTCGATGGTGGGCTCAAGCATGCCAGTCAAACCCAGGCCTACCCTTTCACAACTATCAAGCAAGCCAAACCATCACAACAGACGCCTCAGACCTAGGATGGGGGGCTCACATGCTGGACAAATGCATGCAAGGATTGTGGACGAGGACCAGCTTCACCTGCACATCAACCTAAAAGAAATGCTGGCAGTAAAACTGGCAATCCAGAAATTCAGACCATTTCTCAAAGAAGGCCACTTGATGATAAGGACAGACAACACCACAGTCATGTGGTACATCAACAAACAGGGAGGCACTCATTCATACCCTCTATGCAGAATGACTTTGGACCTTTGGAACCTGGCACTCAGCTACAACATCCAGTTACAGGCAATATTTGTACCGGGAAAGGAGAATACTCTAGCAGACATGTTAAGCAGAACCACCTCGGATGCTCACGAATGGATGCTACACCCGGACATCTTCAAGACCATCTCAAAGAAATGGGGAATGCCACAGATAGATCTATTCGCTTCCCCTCTCAATCACCAGCTCAAAACATTCTGCACAAGGACTTTCCACCCACTTGCATGGAAAGTGGATTCGCTCTCCTTCAGCTGGAAAGATCTGACAGCATATGCATTCCCACCTCTTCCCTTGATACACAAGGTATTACTAAAAATCAAGGAGGAACGTCCAAGGATAATCCTGATAGCTCCAAACTGGCCAAGACAACACTGGTACCCATTGCTGAGGAGCATGTCTCGGGACAAAATGTGGTCAATACCCCTGACGCCTTTGATGTTAACTCAGAACAACTACAGCATCATGCATCCAAACCTAAAACTTTGCAACTGACTGCATGGAACATCACATAGCAGCAACTAATCCAGAACTTTCCCAAAGGGTTAAAGACATTATCCTTGAAGCCCGCAGACCTTCAACAAGAAGGAACTATGCAGGAAAATGGAAAAGGTTTGTCATTTGGAGTGCTGAAAGAGGAAAAGATGTGTCGAATATAGATATTGCTAACATTCTGGAGTATTTGGCAGAGCTTCTACATACAGGCCTGTCCTATTCCTCCATCAAGATACACGCATCAGCTATTTCAGCAGAATACAGCTTTGATCCACCTGTCTTTTCACATCCTTTACTCAGGCAGTTCCTCAGAGGGATCAAGAATGTAAAACCTCCTAGGAAACCACCATTGCCAGCTTGGGATTTGAACTTTGTGCTAGAAAAGTTGACACTCGCACCTTTTGAACCAGCAGCAACAGCAGACCTACAGCATCTATCGTGGAAAACTGCTTTCCTACTGGCAATAACCTCAGCAAGGAGGGTTTCTGAACTTCAGGCCCTAATGGCAGTACAACCCTTCCTAATCTTCCACCAAGATAGAGTGTCCATGAGGACTAATCCTACATTTATGCCTAAGGTGGTATCCAGAGTGTCTTTAAACCAGGCAATCCACCTACCTACCTTCTTCCCCAACCCACAAAACAGAGGGCAAAGAATGCTGCATACCTTGGATGTACATAGACAGCTACGCTACTACCTGGACAGAACAAAACTAACAGAAAAACTGACCAGCTTTTTGTAGCCTATGCAACAGGAAGGGAAGGAAAAGCTATTTCCAAACAGACAATCTCCAAATGGATAGGAAATTGCATACGATTCTGTTACTCCTTTCATGGAAAACCAATTCCACAGAACATAAGGCCTCATTCTACAAGGGCAACAGCCACTACCACAGCCTTCTTACGAGGAGTGGCAACCAAGGACATCATTGAGGCGGCTACTTGGACCTCCGTGCATACATTTGCCAAGCATTATAATTTACCTCTGTATTCCAGATCCCGAGCAGGGTTTGCCACTGCTGTAGTGCAAGGGATCCTAACCACACCATAATCTATTCTTCCTCCTCCCCTAGTTGGCTATGGTATTCTACCCAGTTGTTATGACTGCAGATGCATCCATGAAGGACATAGTACAGTTTTGTACCTACCATAAATGTAGATGTCCGAACTGGATAGCATCTGCAGTCAGGATTCCTCCTCCTTCCCCTCTGTGGTACTCCTAGGGTATTTACCCTCCTAATAGCTAGCTGGTGGGGGGGGGGAGTCTCTTATGGTGTATTTGTTTGTATATATGTACATACATGCTTATTTTTTGTGTTTGCCTTCTATCTTTTTGGAAACATTGGCATTTATCCAAAATTTAGCCTTCCAAGAGGGCAACTGGCATCTGGGGCAAGAAACACTGAGGAAAATGGCGTCGGCTGATGCCTTTATACCCGAAGACCAGCAGAGATGACGTCGGGTGGAGAGCGACATCAGCCGAAGCCGGACCCGGACTTTGGAATCCGGCCGACCGAAGGGCTGCCTGACGACAGGACAACCCAGTTGTTATGACTGCAGATGCTATCCAGTTTGGACATCTACATTTATGGTAGGTACAAAACTGTACTTTCTGTTGGCTGCTGCCGCCACCCTGTTGTTCTGTTCCTGGTTGTCCAGTGCAGATGTGGACACCCTTCTCCCATACACATTTTCTGGTTCACTGTCAGATGTGCAAGTCAACCTGTTTTCATGTATTTCTGTTGCACTATGTTGTATCTAATCTTTCGCATTCTCAGATCTCTTAACTACTACCTTTTTTTTTTTTATTTATTGTTGTTTTTTCTGTAGATCTTTTTTTTAATCCAGCTGATCTTTTCAAGTTATATAAATCCAAAGAAGAACGTAGTCCAAACCAAAAAATGGAATTTATTGAACACAGAAACCACAAATTGACCTAGGTTTCGTCTTAACAACAAGACTTCTTCAGAATGCTAAAATGTTAAAAAGCCACACTTTAAATAAATGAACACCCCCCCCCCCCCGAAACAATCCAATTAATCTGTCATCCATTTAAAAACTTCTTGAAACAAGACATAGACTAAAACCTACACATATATACAAAATATATATGTGTAACATATATAACTGTTAAATAAACATAAATATATATATATATATATATATATATATATATATATATATATAGATGAAAAAACCTTGTCAAGACTTCCCGCTAATATATTTAAGCCTAAGTATAGGCTTTATAGAACAAAAATCATTGAGACCGGGATACTTTTGTGCGTCCAATTTAATTTGCCACCTTTTCAAGTTGTATCCTTGACCCACTAAACAAATACCAGACAACTGACACATAGAAAGGTGGTTAAGGTTAGAGGACAGCACTTACATTACCTTAAAAGATCATATTTAGAAGTATGAAATCAGGATGCTGCGTCCACTTTCTGTTTCTACCTTATGTGAGCAGTCATTGGTGTGCAGCAGCTGTTTAGGTCTTATCACATAAAGCAATAATTTTTTGTGAGAATTGAGCTTTGTAGAAGTTCTGCAGCTTGCTTCATGCCTTTCCAGGCTCACGGCTATGAAGGACATGAGGTGTTGATATTTGGCATGCAGAAGACTTCTGGTCTCTGCTTCTGCAGTGCATAGTAACAAAATGCAGGTAAAAAGTCATGGAACAAGCACTCTGATAACAGGGATATTTAACTAATTGCATCATTCATTAAATATTCCTTATATTGGAGTGCTCACTTGGGCACTTAACTTTTTCTCTCTCTCTCCTTTTTTTTTTTCTACTCACGATCACCACTGTCAACTTACTTCTGCCCATAGAGTCATGCTCTCACACCGGTAGATGTGATGAAGCCATTGGCTAGCAGTGTGGGAGTTGTATGCAGCATGCATGCTAAAATTCCTTACTCAAGTACAGGGTTAGCTGTATAAACCAAAAAAGAGCATTGAACCACAGACACTCCGACAAAGTTCCAAACCTCAGTGTAAAATAGACACTACAAAAAGACTAAAAATGTAATGAGCATTTTTGATTAATAATTAAAACTTCTTCAGGTAAACTTTTTAAAATTCAAAGTTCCTGTAATCACGGCTGCACAGGTAAAAACCATACTCTTCAAAGTCAAGAACACAGCATCCATGGGACCTTGACAACATCCCAGGCTGTATTCTACACAAACTGCAGAATGAACTGGCACCCCACCTAAGCACCATGTTCAATCATAGCCTCACCTCAGGCTTTGTGCCCACTGAATGGCGCACAGCGACTGTTATCCCACTCCACAAAGGGAGAGCCACCATGGACCCCGGGAACTACTGCCCCATTAGCCTAACAAGCCTGGTCTGCAAGGCCATGAAACGTATCATCATGGAAATTATAAACAAAGACATTGGTAATCTCCAAACTCTGGACCCCACCCAGTTAGGGTTTGTGAAAGGCAGATCATGTCTCATAAACCTGATGGACTTATTTGAAGCAGTCACCAAAGCCGTAGACGAGGGTATGGTGGTTCACACAGTCTATCTAGATCTCGCCAAGGCTTTTGACACCATCTCCCACTCTGGAATTGTAGATAAACTCACTAACCTAGGTATAAATCCCTATGTCACAAGATGGGTTGCTACCTGGCTCACTGACCGAACCCATGCTGTGAAAGTAGCAGACTCCAAATCCGACTTCAGACCAGTGACAAGTGGAGTACCATAGGGTTCAGTCCTGGGTTCTCTCCTGTTTGGTAACTACTTTTCTGAAGTACAGGCTAACACAAACTGTCTTTGCTAACAAAGTTCACAGATGACTGCAAACTAGGAGCCATAATCTAAACTCCTAACGATGTGTACATCCTACAGAAGGGCCTCACTGAGACAGATGCCTGGTGTCAAAGCCATGGCCTCAAGCTCAATGCCAAAAAGTGCATTGTCATCCCTTTTGGTAGAAACTCTGTACCCATGCACTACCACATATGTGGTAATCTACTTAACACCGAAAGTGTGATAAGAGACCTTGGGACACAGGTGGACAGTGGTCTCTCCTTTGATAATCACATCGCCACAGTAGTCAGGAAATCCTTCTGCGTGGCACACCTCATCACAAAAGGTTTCTCATCCAGGAAAAAAGAGGTCATTGTTCCCTTCTACTCGTCACTCCGTCGCATATCGCCTACTCAGAGGCGATCTCTGCCTAACGTACAAAGCTATGTCAAACCCAGAGCTGTTGGACATGCTCCACTTAAAGAAATCCCAATCCATCCGAGCTACACGCTCTAAGGATCTAAACCTTGTCACCACAATAGACAGAACATGCTGTAGGGATAGATTCCTGTCCCAGAGACTTCCCATACTCTGAAACAAACGACCTATCTATATCAAACAAAGCTCCTCATAAGCACTCTTCCAGAAAAATATTGATGATTGGATGGGAAGTAGGATATTCACCCCAGGGATCACCTCTGTGGCTCTGCTTGACAGGGGCACAAGAAAATTATTTTCTTGGGTGGTGAAAGCCAGGGTACCTTTTTGGCTAGGCTTATATAGGCCCTAGGGCCAATAGCCTAGTACCTACCTATGAACCTATTTTTAAATTTAATGCGCATATATGCTAGCATTGGTCACTTGCTTGATCACTGAAACCTAAAGCAGTGATAGCACTATGTTAAAACAACAGAGGTCAGTGGTGAATGCCATTATCTCAGACATTTTTTTTTTAAAATTACTAAAGCAATTTTTTTTTTGTATGGAGAAGTCTTCCTGCATGGAGGGTTCTTCTCCGTAGTTCCTTACTAAAATGTACTACTTAACTCCATGGTTTCGCAGCTGTGGAGACAAGGTAAAGACCACTTTGAACTGAGTATTTGGCCTGCCCCCTGTCTGCAGCATTGTCAAGAAAAACAAATTGAATTATAGCAACAGTACGTGCAACTTTATCACTATGCCTGATGCTTTCAAAAAATAACTGTCCAGACAGCAGCAGAATACATATACATCAAAATGTGTAAGTGAAGTTATGTTTACATAAAGTTTCATTCAGTGGATCTGTTGAAGTGAAAGTTTGATGAAAGTGGTAGCAACAAAACTACATGATTCCTTTGTATTGTATTTTGCGCTGGGTAATGTGTGGGTAGGTTTTGTTTTACACTTTAGTTGTAACAGTTGCAGGGTTTCTTGTGTCCTCTACTTGTGTTACTTGTAAGTTATATTATGGTTTTTAATGTAGATTTTGTATTTGCAATTATTTTCAGATGTTTTGAGGTTTCTAAAATGTTTAATATTTTGGTCATGCTGGCTTTTTAGTATAGTGAGGTCAACTTGCTGAAAATGTAGGTAGACGTAATCAGTTTATTTAATTATTTATATCTTTTGATGTTTTGTTTGATTACTGGGAAATTCTGACTGGGCAGAAGCCCCTTTACAGTAGATGACTGAGAAGAAATGCTCTACAGATAAAAAAAAAACGGAACTGGATTTAAAAAAAAAAAAAAAAGTAAGTGACTAGTTTGTAAAGAACAGACAGTTATAGGCTCAGCAGTGTAACTGTTGAGTACAGTATACAATTATGTAAAGGAATACTCATCAGCAAAACAGAACTTGATTGATAATACCAGAGCAGTATATACACAAGGAGTCATAACAGTCACTGAAACCAGACAATATCATTATTTGAACAAAGCAATGACAGATGAAACATTTTTGTAGGGAACGTGTAGCTGTAACATTTACCTGATAAATATTGTTGAGAGGTAAAGTACTTGTGTAGATTGGTGATAAAATGTCTTCATTATCTTGTACACACGCAGTGTCCAAATGGATGGGTTTTGTAGGTATTGTGTAGATTTGTGTAAGAGGTGTGTATTTATATGCATTTGTATATGTGTAGGTTTATATATATGTATGTATATATGTGTATTTTTATGTATGTGTATATATATATATATATATATATATATATATATATATATATATATATATATAGACACACATTAAAAATATATCAGTTTAATCCTTTTTTACCTCAAATGTTGGCTTTTGCTTTTATCTATAATTTGACTGCCTCAGATGAATCTGTTCTAGGACATAACTTGTGCTTCTAATGCCTTGTGTTTCATCTGACCTTTCTGTTGTTCATCTTGCAGGCTTCCTCTTTCAGCAGCGTAACAGACTCCACCATGTCACTGAACATCATTACAGTTACACTTAATATGGGTAAGGCAAAATGAGTCGGGCACCAACGTTTTCATGGATGTCTTCTGCTGCTTTTGCTAACTTTTCTTTTCTTGACACGTTAACAGGTTTGTGGACATGATGCATATATCTTGTATATACATAGCTAGGGCTTGATGATCATCGTGTTTCACTGTTGCAGTCATTACTCTTGGGTTATCCTGCTGGCAGGCTACCCTCAGTCGGCCAGAATTCCAAAGTCTAGGTCCAGCGTCTGTTGCTGTCGCCTCTTCCCTGACGTCAGTGCGCCAGGGGTATAAAAGATGCAACCAAAGCCATTTTCTTCGGTCTTTCTTGCCGCACGGTGCCCGAAGCAAAAACAGTTTGCAAGTGCCAGTCGGCCGACTCTTGAGATTTTCAAATCCGAATTTCAGAACCGAAGTCTTCATTAAAGCTAAGTACCCCGTTGGGGAAACTTTTTTTTGCTCCAGACTGATGTCAGAAAAAGTTAACAATTGTATTTCTTGTGGGAAACAAATACCTCATAAGGATTTTCACTCTTACTGTATTCCTTGCCTAGGCCCTGATCACAACGTTGCTAGCTGTCGGTTTTGTGCTAGATTTAACCAGCGCACTATTAAGCGTCGGTTCGATTTTGTATTTCATTACTTTGGCCGAAGATTTAATTATATAATGCCGTCGGAGCAGCCAACGACCAGAGTTTACAAAAAACACAAAGAAAAGGATAGGCATCCGAGGTCCAAAACCGACGATGAGGCCTCCGCTAGGCCAGTCGCCGGTTCTCAGTGAGGCGCGTTCGCAGCCCCTGGCGCCCGCTACCTCAGAGCCACAGGCCGCTTCCGACTCCCACGTGGAGCCGACTGGGCCTCTGGATACTTAAGGTATTGGACACTCAGAAATCATTCCATCAGATGGGTCCAGAGCCGCTGAGCAGGCACCGGCTTCTGAAGGTGTCTTCAGACCTACACAACTATATATTAAGCCATCTTGAGCTTCAGAGACAAAGACTAAAGCAGCTGTAAAGACAAAGAGACAGGTACAGCATTCTCCTACTCAGACTTCCATGCCTAAAAAACAGATGCTGAAAATGGCCGAAGACCTAATTACTTTGATCAGGGGTTCCCATCCCCCTCCTGATAAGAGGCCTAGGCAAGAGACCAAGTATGATTCTTCTGATCAGGTTTCTATTTCCTCTGATTCCTCTTCTGAACAGGATTATTCCATGCTTCCCTATGAGGATTCTGATGCTGAAGAATCAATTCCTTCAGCCTCTCCTCCTGAGGATTATTTTTTTGGGGAAACCCTGCATACCATGAGGGAGCATTTCCACTGGGAGAGCCAAGATTATTCTGAATCTAAGAAAAGGCTCAGAGACTTTCTGCTACTTCCTCAGCACAGACCCCTTGCTAATCCACCTGTTCTAGACATTGTAGATGATGTATTTTCAGAGTCCCGCCTGTCCCCTGACTCTCTACCCCCTGCACCTGCTAAGCCAGACAGATACTACAGGGTGCCGGATTCTCATAAATTCCTATATAAAAACCCTGCTGCTGACCCAGAAACTATATCTCAGGGTCCCAAAGGGGTTAAAGCTTCCACTGCTAAAAACCCTGTCCCCTCTGATAGGGATTCTAGGGCTCTAGACAGATGGGGGAAAAATGTTTACACTTCTGCTACCTTGGCTGTAAGGACTTTAAATTATCAGTTTCATATGCGTAAATATCAGCAATATTTAATGTCACTGTTTAAACAGAAATTGTTGGCAAATACTGAATGTTCTGAGAACAAGGAAATGCAGGATTTATTGCATGCAGCTGAACAAGTGGGAAAGCATACTTTGCAATGTGGTTATGATTCAGTGGAGGCCTCTTGCAGGGCCGCTGTTACAGGTTCTCTTATTAGAAGGCATGCTTGGTTAAAGGAACAGAATCTGCCTGATCATGTTAAAGCAAAATTATTAGATGCTCCATTACAGCATGATACTTTGTTTGGTACTAAAGCAGAAGAGGTATTGAAAAAATGGGGGATAAAGCAAAATCCATGCAGGCAGTCGAGGATTTCTTACAGGTACAGCCACCCAGGTTTAGCAGGAACTGGCCTTCTAAAAATTGGTCCTTTCCAGTGTCACAGAGCACAAAGAGGCAGATACAGGCGTCCCAGAGGCAGATCTCAGGCCCAAGGCTCATACAGGCCTAAACAATGGGGTGCTCCTACCTCCAAAAGCAGAGAAGACAAATTACAACCTTACAAGAAACGGTCCCAATGACTTTCCTCTGCCAGATCCAAGCACTTTTCTTTTGGCAGCCCCCTTAGGGGAAAACTAGCACTTTTTTCATCAAATTGGCAAATGGTTACCCAAGACAAATGGGTCCTGAACATAGTGTCCCAAGGCTACAGGTTCCATTTTCGCACCCTTCCAAGGTCAAAGGGTATGCCAGACCTGCCACACAATCAATGGGCAAAGGCACACAAACAAATTACAGCCCTCATGGACATGAGGGCCATTCAACAAGTACCACAACAAGAGCAGGGGCAAGGATTTTACTCCAGACTTTTCCTAGTGCCCAGAAAGGACAAAACCTGGAGACCAATACTGGACCCGTCAGTACTAAATACGTTTCTGGAAGTTCCAAAATTCAAGATGTTGACTCTACAGCAGCTACTGCCCATGCTGGGCAAGAAGACTTGGCTCGTAACTTTGGACCTAAAAGAGGCATACCTGCATGTCCCTATCAGACAACCTTGCAGAAGATACCTCAGATTCATAGCAGGCTCAATGCATTACCAATTCTCTGCACTGCCCTTTGGATTATCTACTGTGCCCAGGGTCTTCACAAAATGCCTGGCTCCAGTAATTGCATTTTGCAGACCAAGAGGAATTCAAATATATCCTTACTTGGACAATCGCCTAATTCAAGCAGAGAACAAAGACATTCTTCTAAAGCACCTGGCGTTTGTAAAAAGATTACTAATTGGTCTAGGGTACACAGTAAACGAAAATAAATCAAAACTAGTGCCCTCTCAAGAGATAATATTCCTGGATGCAAGCTTAAATACAACTGCCCAGGTGGCGTATCTCACGCCTGACAAACAAAAGCAGCTGACTTCTTACTTCAAGAAATTGGCAACAAAAACCCACTTATCTGGAAGGAAAATCCTGCAGACCTTGGGTTTCATGGCATCCTGCATTCTACTAATTCCATATGCCAGACTGCATATGAGGAAACTACAATGGTATCTAAAAAGTGTTTGGGACTCAGCATTACCACAGCCTGGAGACAGTAATTGCACTCATTCCCTGCCTGCAACAGGAGTTTCGATGGTGGGCAAAGGCCTGTCACCACAACAAGGGTCTGCCATTCAGTTTACCCACAGCCAGACAGACACTGACAACGGATGCATCAGGTTATGCCTGGGGGGCCCATATGGCAGAAAAATGTATTCAGGGCACATGCCCTGCAAACCAGATGCATTTTCACATCAATCAAAAAGAGATGCTAGCTGTTCAAAATGCCCTGACATCTTTCAAGGACCTGCTTCATCCAGGGCAGCTACTGATAAACACAGACAATACTACGGTCATGTGGTACATAAGCAGGGAGGTACACATTCCTACCCCCTCTGCATACAAGCAATGACCTTATGGGACAGCATTGACCTATCAAGTTCACCTGCAAGCACAATTCCTGCCAGGAAAAACAAATACACTGGCAGACGAACTAAGCAGAAACCTCATGGATCCCCACGAATGGAAACTGGATCCACAAGTCCTCAGCACGATAACAAGGAAATGGGGATGCCCAGACATAGATCTATTTGCCTCCCCTCACAACTGCCATTTGCAGAGATTTTGCACAAGGATTTATCACAAGAAAGCATGGAAAGTGGACGCCCTATCCTTCAGCTGGAAAAATCTAACAGTATATGCCATTCCTCCACTGTGTCTCCTTCCCAGGGTACTCCTAAAGGTCAGACAGGAGAAGCCAAAAATGATACTGATTGCACCAGACTGGCCACGCCAGCACTGTTACCCAATCCTAAAGAGCTTGTCTCAAGGTACAGCATGGATATTGCCTCAAACTTCTCACTTGCTGACCCAACAAAACAATCTGATTCTGCGCAGCCAACTCAGGACCTTAAATCTGGCAGCATGACTGATAATGTAGCCATTCAGAACACTCCTCTTTCAAAAGCTGTTATGGATGTTATCTTGGAGGCCAGGAGGCCCAGTACCAGAAAATCTTATGCAGAAAAATGGAAGAGATTCTGTTCTTGGAACCAGGAATAGGGCATTGACACGTGTGTACCAAATATCCCTCAGATTTAAAATACTTAACTGAGATGCTGAACAAAGGCCTTTCCTTCTCATCAATTAAGATTCATGCCTCTGCCATTTCAGCCCATTACAATAAGGAACCACCTATCTTTTCTCATCCTTTAATAAGGCAGTACCTCAGAGGGGCCAAAAACATTAGGCCTCCAAGGAGAGCACCAATTCCGGCCTGGGACCTCAGTTATGTTTTGGAAAAACTCACACTTCTTCCTTTCGAGCCAGTCTCAATGGCGGATATAAAATTCTTATCCTGGAAAACAGCTCTGCTCCTAGCAATAACCTCTGCAAGACGAGTCTCAGAGTTACAAGCACTCATGGCTGTGGAACCTTTTATCATTTTTCATCCAGACAGGGTTTCTCTGAGGACAAACCCTACATTTATGCCTAAGGTGGTGTCCAGTGTGGCCCTCAACCAAACCATCTACATTAGATTTCCCTGGCTGCTGTGGGTTCCTACCTTTGGCGTTCCTTGTAAGTAGCGTGTTTTTTTACTTCTACTTGCTGTTGCATTTTAACTGTAACTTTTAATATGTGGCTTTACCTGTAATCCGTGCTAACATTTAATGTTATATCTGTACTCTTGTACATTAGATTGGCTAAAGAAGATCTGAGGACTCGTACAGGGTCTACACAGCTGATTCAGATCAGCGCTTACATTTATCTGCTCTCATTTACTTTGTACTCATCTAGGTTACAGAAGGATTTTATAGACAGGGTATTAAGTCGTTATCTCTGCCTCTTTAGTGCCTTGTTAGTGCCTTACCCAGACTTTGGAATTGCAGTCTCTGGTCGCAACTAACAGCTAACTGGCTTTTCACTTTGAGCAGTCGTAGAAGCGTGGTTGATAGCGTGCTCTATGCTCAGCTAAGATTTGGGATTGTAGTCGCTGGTCTCCATTTTCGGCTAACTGGCTGTTTACTTTGAGTAGTTGTAGTAGCGCGCGCTGTGTGTAGCGTGTTCCTATGTTCAGCTATGATACACGCACCTTATAAGTAAACTCTGACATATATTTTTACCTTTCCAGCCCATTTACTAATTACGGTAAATAGAGTGTGTAGTGTGCTCTTTTTATATCATTCCACTTATACTACTGTGCTACGCTTTGCATTTAAAACACCCCTTATCGGCGTTTTTAAATAACTTCAATATGCTGTGTTGACAGCTTGTTTCTTTACCTCTGAGCCTTTAATCATGCTTCGTAGCCTTAAATTCCCTTTATAGGATATGGTGCTAGTAGACTGTTAAATCCTGTTTCCCTGTACAGTATATCGCACTAGCAGCGCGTTTTACTTTTTATAGTGGCGCTAGTAAACTGTTAAATCCTGTTTCCCTGTACAGTATATCGCACTAGCAGCGCGTTTTACTTTTTATAGTGGCACTACATGTGTCATAACAGCGCCTCGTAACTAAGGCTCGCTTAGTGTATAAGACATTCTCTTTAAAATAAAGGCACCTAGTGATCTATATATCCTTGGTGTACTGATCGGTGATTATATATGATTTTAACAGTAACACCTTTAGCTCAACTGAACCCTTAGTCACTGCATTTAGGTCTTACAGAGGCTTATCACAACCCCACTTACTATAATTTGTGAAGCTTAATCTAATAGTCTAACTTACTTTTATTGCTTTTTGACTCAATACCTAGTATTTTAGTGTAATCTGTGGAATTTAGCCTTGCTTTTGATGTTGTATCTATGTTTAACTGAAACTTCTGGTCTGCTCAGATATGTCATATCAATTCTCAACTGCTGCTTTAGACAGTATAAGTGTTTTATTCTGCTTTTGCCTGAACTAACTTTTACTAGAACTGTTGTGGATCTCTGAGTTTTTTACATGATAATGTTAAATGTATTTCATTGCTGTGATCCTGCCTGTACTAACTTCAATTAGAACTGTTGCTGAACTCTGAGTTTTTTAATCATGTATATGCTATGTGTATTTTATAGTAGTGCCTTCTGTAGACTGTGCTTGTTCTAAATCTAAAGTATCTCCTTTCTCTCCTTCTTTTCTCAGCAGTAAAACCCTCCTGACCACCTTTAGGTCTGGGTTCTTGCATCCCATCCAAACCTGCTACTCTCCTCACCTAATTTAAGGAACAAAAGTTATCCCACCCTGTGGAGCCTACACGTGGAAAAGTAATAGAAAGTATGACCTAGAGCTCCTGCTCTTCTTAATCTTTTTGTATTTTTTTTCCCAGTGAAGTTGTAAAACCCAAGGTCAGCACTGCCAGCAGCCAGCAACTAACCCCCCCTCCTCTCAACAAACTGATCATATATTTGCCAATAATATCCCTAGCTACTTGCCTCTCGCTTTAAATCATAAGCCTTGTAAGCAGCAAGTATTGACATATCCCCTGTGGTCATTAGGTGGCCCCTACTTCTAGGGTTTTTCCTCTGGAAACCTCCTCTACCTAGCAAACTCTCTATCTTACCTACTGTCAGCCCCTTTCTGTTCCACTTTTCTCTTTCCACTTGCTCTGATACTTCTAGCTTCTACTTGCTCCTACCTCTTGACACCACATATATTTACTTCCCCTTGCCTTACTTACCTTCTTTCTGAGCACTTCACTGATTGTTTTTCTCCTGGACCTTTTCTCTTCCCGCTCCATTCGCCCTCAGTCACTCCGCCCCCACCTACCCCCAATTCTCACCCACCCCCAGGGGTCCTACCTTTATCTCTAATAGGAACACACCCCTTTAAACCTCCTATCCAATCAAATCTCTACATAACTCTGAGTTCATTACACCTTCTCTTCTCATAATTACTCCCCCTCCCCTTTCTTAAACACTATTCCTACCACATTATATCCCTACCTCCTACCCCACCCTCTTTAATTTCTAATTTCTTTCTTTAAACTTTACTTCATCTCACTTCCTCCTACTTCCCTGCATAACTCCTTTGATACCACTATGCCCACACTATCTATACCTGCTTTACTAAGACTACTCATCTTTTTACTATTGTTATCATCTCTTCCTACATCATAACTTCTTACGAATACTCTCAGACTCTCTCTACTCCACTGCCCTCTAAAGGTACCTCTACATTAACAACATCTTTATCTTCATCCTATTTGCATTCACCCTCTCAGTCCATCTACCTTCTAGCCAAATATCACAGATTAGTACACTGCAAGTTCAGAAAAACCTATACCAAAAAAACAAATGACATTCACTATAATCTTAAACCAAAGATATATCCTACTCTTCTCCACTTACTACAAGATGGTGATAGTCACCCCAATCCTGGTCCACATCATATTACAACCAACATAGAACAAAACCTAACTAAACCTTTATCCCTCTCTTACTCTAAACCTTCCAACTCTTTGTCTATTGCCCATCTTAATGTCGTAGTATCTGTAACAAAATTACTCAACTCCATGCCCTTCTTGAAACTGAGAAATTTGATATTTTATGCCTATCAGAAACTTGGTTAAAACCCTCAATTAAAGACATGAAATTACCCCACCTGGTTATAGCATTATTAGGTTTGATCGCACTAATAGGAAAGGAGGCGGTGTAGCCATCCTGTATAAGAAACTTAAACTGATTCCTCTAGACCTAACTCTTACTCAAAATAATTATGCTGAAGTAATTAGCTCTAAAATACAAATCAATACCAATAAAGCCATTAACATAATCTGTGCATATCTCCCCCCTGGAAATAACATCAATACCCTTGAAGATATACTCTACCAACTCTCTATCAAACTTCCACAAGAAACACTAGTCCTTGGTGACTTTAATATAGATTGGCATTCCTGTAACAATGCTTACCCTACCTCACATATCAACCTCTTTGGCTTCAAACAACTTATCAATACTCCCACTAGAACCAATAAAATAAACAATAAAGCTTCAACCTTAGACTGGATCCTCACTAATACCCCCCTGCAAACCAACCAAAGAGGTATTCTTCCGGGTGCCCTTAGGGACCACTCACTAACCTATATAATTAGAAGCAAAACCAACTTAACCTTACCCACAACCTTTAGAACCCTTCATTCAAAGAAACATTTTAACCCTGATCGGTTTCAAGCTGAACTTTTCCAATGTCACTGGGTCTAAAACATCTCCCACTCAACAAAGCAGTGGAACACTTCAACTCAACATTCTTAGCAATTCTTAATCAACACGCCCCAAGTCGAACCATTAGAACTAAAACTAAAACTGCTCCCTGGCTAACCACAAATACTAAGCATAAAATCACCCTCAGAAATAAATCTTGGCATAAATGGCTCCACCAAAAGTCAAATAGACCACCAAAGGTTTAGAGAGCTTAGAAACAGTACAAAAAGCCATTCTTACAGACAAAAGAACTATTACTTTCAACTTCAAAAACTACCAAAAGGAACCCAAAAATTCTGGTCCAGCATCAATAGTCTGCTGACCCCGGCCAAATAATTACACCCAACCCTCAGGATTCTGACCCTGATAATCCCACACTAACAGCCAATAACTTTAATTCCTTCTTCAATAATTCTATACAAATTCTAGCCAACCAACTATCTCCTGATACTTCTCAACTACCTCCAAATATCTTAATAAATACCATTCCTCCCCTTCAACTACAACCTGTATCTACCTCCTATATACAATCTCTTATCCAAAAACTTAAACCTACCACCCCTTCCGCTGATAAGCTTCCTGCTGAATTCCTGCAACTAGCAGCAAAAGCCATTGCTTACCCTGTCTCTATCTTAATAAACAGATCAATAAAAGAAAGTAATTTCCCAGCAATCTGGAAAGTATCACATATCATTCCCCTCCATAAAGGAGGCAAATCTTATGACTTCTCCAACTATCGTCCCATAGCACTTTTATCCCCCTTAGCTAAAATCATGGAAAAATGCATACATAAACAACTACTCAACCATCTCCTCAATAATAGCCTTCTGGCAGACACTCAGCATGGTTTCAGACCTGCTCACAGTACTACCACAGCTCTTCTCTCCTTCACCAACACAATAAACCTAAACCGTAATAACAATAATCTTACATCTTCTCTTTTCATAGACCTATCAAAAGCCTTTGATATGGTAAGTCATACACTTCTTCTGCACACACTAAAATCTCTTGCCCTGGAGCCCTCTTCCCTAACCTGGTTTTCTTCCTGTCTTGAAAATCGTCAGCAAGCCGTACTCTGGAAAAATTCTCTCTCTGCTCTCCTCCCTATCTCTTTAGGAGTTCCTCAAGGGTCTATCCTAGGCCCACTTTTATTTTCCATCTTTATTAATGACCTTCAATCATCTATACCTAATACTACCTGCATACAATATGCAGATGATTCCACTATAATTTGCACTGCCTCTTCTCAAACAGAACTCCAGATCTGAAGTAGGATATTCATTTGTCTGCAACCTGTGGGTTATGGATCCGATATCGGATCCGAACCGGCATGGTTTTCCAGCTATGGATCCAAGCTCTCAGCTCCTCCCCTCACCCATAATGCCCTGCTCTACCCTCATGACCTCAGATCTCGTTTGCCGCGCTGGTGACTGGATTTGTATTCATAGCTCTCAGCTAAGTGGTTATTTCTTACCTGTTAAATCAGAAAATTTAAAGTTTTTTGTGTATTTCTGTGTGAAAGTTTAGGTTTCCCTCCTTGATAGTTTTATTTAGAGTTAAATTAAGTAATTTTTTTTCCCTCCCCTCGCTGTTGCGTAGAGTGTGTGTGTTGGGCCTGTGTGTCTGTATTTGTTTAAGTTACTTTTAGTAGCTTTATAGATTTGAATGGCTGATCAGCCCAAATCTATTTTTTCAAAATGCTCCGAGTGTGGCCATAAGCTCTCACCGGCTGATAGCCACACTCGGTGTGTTGTGTCTCGGGGTTGAACACCTCACATCTGGTTGCTCCATTTGTGCAGGGTTCAACCCCAGGGCACTGAGGGAGCGGAGGTCCAAGCTTGTCTTGGCGGGTCTTTTACCGCCAGACTCGGCTCCGGCCTCCGCTCGCCGGGAACAACTGTGGCTACGGTTATTCCCCTGTGGCACCCCTCCTGCTCCTGGGACTCAACCTCCCATTTCTGGAGAGGAGAGGGATGCTAGAAAAAGGACGGAGGAGAAGCACCACAAGCGGCGGGCCGAGACCTCTGTTTCGCCCCGCCAGCCAAGGCTTCTCCCGGCTCCGTTGTCGGCTCGGTCTCCTCCTTCTCGGCTCCGGTCCCCTGTGTGCTTTTCACGGGTCCTGAGGAGGAGGAGACCCGATCTCCGTCGAGGCTATCGAGGAGGCACTCCAGGCCTACCTCGGTAGCCTCGTCGAGATCTATATAGCCTTTCTGATGCTGATCTGGACGGATGATGAGAAGGTTCATCCAGGCCCAGATGCAGATGGGAGTGCTCTTGCCTCCCCCTCTGGGGGAGCTCAACACCCTTTTAAGCCTATTGCTCCTTCTCCGACCCGCTATCCGGGTTCGGAGCAGCTGAAGCCGAGCAGCCGGGCGGGGTGGGTCGGCGCCGATAGTACTTGGTGCCGGATCCGACCCTGCCCTCGAGCGCCTCGGATCCGACCTCTCGCGGCCTGGATCCGAGGCTCGGATCTGGGGGGATCAGTGCTCGTTGGGCGCCGTCTGTGTCGGCGCGTACTGTCGCCGGATCCGGCGCCGGCTCCGGTCCACTCTTCGGATCCGAGGGGGAGCCGATTGTCGGATCCTTTGGTCGAGGTCGGCTCCCCTTCGGCTTTTGATGTAGTGGAGAGGGCTCTGTTGAGGGTCTCCGGACCCCCGGCACTTGTTCCGGCTCCGTCCCGCGCTCCCTCTGCACTGGGCCAGGCTTCCACCATCCGGCCCCTGGGACAGCCCGTTTCTGTGCCCCAAGTTGCTCCTATGGAGCAAGTTGCTGCTAGCGAGGACTCCTCTGACAGCCCCCCAGAGGATGTCCCTCGCAAGCATACGTGCAAAAGGAGGCACATTGACTCCCCCGAGTCTCTCACAGAAGACACGGACTTGGAGGAAGGAAGGCTCCCCACGGTCACCCCGAGGATGTCTCATTTGGAGACATCATGGAAATGCTCCGTATAAGGGGTGGTCTGCCCCAAGTCTTCCTCGGACGAGTCCGTGTTCTTGGAGGCATTTGAAGCGGGCCCGTCTACCTCTTGGGTGTCCCCCCCTGCCGACCCCCTGGTGGACCTTACTACCACCAGGGCGTGGAAGGAACCGGACACCGTGGAGCCAATTCCCAAGAGACCGGATAGGATCCTTAGTCCGCCATCCGACCGGGCCCATTGGAGTAAGGGGCCTCCGGTAGATGCCATGTTGACGGCGGCCACAAAGAGGGAACTGGCTCAGGAGAGTCCCTCAGTCCTCCCACCGAGCAAGGAGTCTCGGATGATGGACCGCTTGGGGAAGCGGATGTTTAGTTCGGCGACCTTCTCGGTAAGGGCGCTGAACTATTTGGCACATGTCATTAGGATGCAGCGAGATCTTATTAAAGAATACGCTGCATCCCCCCCCCCCCGAGTCCATTTCGGAGGAGGACAGAGTTCTGCACTCCACCCCCATGGCCACTCTTAGGTCAGTTACTAATACTTCTATCGGCTACTCTCCCATGCAGCGGAAGGCGCGCCTAGAGCTGCGGGGACAGGACTGGTCACTAGACGTCAGGCCGGGCTCCGTCACTGCGATTTTTCTGAGCCCTTCAAAGCGTCGTTTGCCGCCCCCTTTGATGGTTCTGCTCTGTTTGGCAAGACCGTTCGCGAGGCGTTGACCCAGAGCGAAAAGGACGGGGAGACGCTGTCTGCCGTCGGAATCCGCTTCTCTGCACCCCAGAGGCCCTATTCTAGGAACCAAAAGGGTCAGAAGAAGATGTGGTTCCGGAAGTCGCAGCAGTCCCAGCCTGCTCCGGACAACCAGTCCTTCCGTGGCAGAGGAGGACAGGGAGGACGCCGCCCTAGAGGCAGAGGGGCTCCCAGAAACTTCGGGTCCAGGGAACCTTTCTCTGAACGGCAGCGCAGCAACCCTGAGGGGTTGCCCGACTGCTCTACTCTGGAGGCAGTCGGGGGGCGTTTTTCGGGGCACCTAGCGGCATGGGAGTCCATAACATCGGACCGCTGGGTTCTCCAAATCATATCCAGAGGATATCGCATTCCTTTCCTTTACCTTCCAAAGTTGAAGTCCCTCCCAGGCGTCCCACCCGGTCAGCGGGAGGCCGCTGGCAGAAATTGGCCATCTGCTAAAGAAAAGAGCCATCCAGCCCGTTCCCCCAGACCAGATCGGATCAGGGTTCTACTCCAGATTCTTTTTAGTGCCAAAAAAGACGGGGGAACTAAGACCAATCCTAGACCTCTCTCTCTTGAATCTGGCAGTCCCCAAAGAAAAATTCGAATGGTCACTCTGCAATCTATTCTCCCCTTCTGGGAGAAAATCACTGGATGTGCTCGATAGACCTCAAGGGCGCGTACTACCACATCCTGATGGACAGGCGCCCAGGAGGTTTCTCCGCTTCGGCTGGGAGCCAGTCACTACCAGTTCGGGTCCTTCCCTTTGGTCTCACCACAGCCCCCAGGGTGTTCACCAAAGTGTTAGCAGTGGTAGCGGCCCACCTGAGGCTTCAGGGGTGCAGGTCTTTCCCTACCTGGACGACTGGCTTCTTACCCCCAACAAGGCATCTACTTCTATTGGCGAGACTCCTTTCTCCATCTTGCTCCCTTTCTGGGCATCACAATAAATACAAAGAAATCCAACCTGGCCCACACAGCTCTTAGATTTTATAGGGGCCAGGCTAGACACAAGGAGTTCACGAGCCTTCCTCACTGCGGACAGAGTTCTAAATCTGCAGCTCCAGGTGCGGGCCATTCTCCATTCAAGTTCTGTTCGGCGGAGTTGGTCCTGAGGGCTCTAGGGTCCATGGCATCGGCTATAGCACTTCTTCCTCTTGCCAGGCTCAATATGCATTCTACAGTGGGCGCTCTTAGTACAGTGGTCATACCTTGCTCTCCCATGCATCATCCCATTGCGATCAGCAAGGCTTGCAAGCGGTCCCTCTTGTGGTGGCTCCACTCCCGGATCTCCACAAAGGCCGCCCATTTTGTGCTTCTCCCCTCTCGCCACGGTGACCACGGACGCCTCCGCCTCGGGTGGGGGGCACTTTAGGGCCGGACCGTCCAAGGCACGTGGAGCGATTCAGAGACCTTTCTGCATATCAATGTTCTAGAGATGAGAGCAGTGCTCTTAGCGTTGCTAGCACTTCAGGACTTTCTTCCCTTGGGAACAATTGCAATTCAATCGGACAACATGTCTGTTGTCTGGTACATCAACAAGCAAGGGGAACAAGGTCTTACCCTCTTTGTCGAGAAGCCATGAGAGTTTGGGAATGGGCAATCTCCACCAACCGCTTTCTAATAGCTCGCACATTCGGTCGGTCCAACATCCTAGCGGACAAGCTCAGTCGCACCATTCTGACCCCTTAAGAGTGGTCTCTCAATTGTCAAGTAGCGGAACGCATATTCGCACGGTGGGGAACCCCTTCATGCGATCTTTTTGCTTCTCCCTCAAACACCAAGTGCGACAGTTTTTCTCTAATACCTCCTCCGGAGGTACCCAAAGAGACGCTCTGGTGCATGCTTGGCCACCCGGTCTTCTGTATGCCTATCCACCCATGCCTCTGATGCTCCAAGTTCTTCAGAAAGCCTCTCAGGTGGGTTGCAGAATGATTCTCATTGCTCCGTTCTGGCCTCGACAGATCTGGTTCCCCTTCCTAAGGTCTCACTCGGTGAATCCTCCTTGGATTCTAGATCCCATCCGGATCTGATATCCCATCCATCCTGCATTCCTCCTCGAATCTGGACAACCTGAAGCTGACCGCTTGGCTGCTCCAGTTCCACTCTTGATTAGGACTCGGTATTTCATCACCGTTAAGGCAATTTTGGTGGCAGCTCATAAACCATCCACTAGAAAGGTTTGCGAAGCAAGTGGAAACGTTTCTCTTTGTGGGCGGCGCGGCAAGGCCTGAATCCCTTCACGGTTCCTCTTCCTTTAGTGCTTGACTTTCTAACCACTCCCTTTAACGATGGTGCCAGCAGTTCCACAGTCAAAGTACAACTGGCGGCAATTTCTCACTATCACATTGGCCATGACTCTAATCCTCTTATGTCAGCCAAATTGTGTAAAATTTTCTTAAAGGTACTTTTCTTCTCAGGCCCCTATAAAACAAGCAGTTCCTCCTTGGGACCTCTCTCTGGTCCTACAGGCCTTGACCGCCTCCTTCGAGCCAGCGGCTACGGTGGATCTCAAATTCTTGTCCTACAAGACAGCCTTTTTGGTAGCCATTACATCGCCAAGAGAGTTTCTGAACTTCAAGCATTATCAGCTAAACCTCCTTACTTGGTATTTCATCGGACCGTGTCTACCTCAGGACCAACCGTCCTTTCTTCCTAAAGTCGCTTCTGAAGCAAACATCAATCAGTCCATTAACCTCCCTGTTTTCTTCCCTAAATATGAAAACAAAGGTGAATATAAGCTACATTCACTAGATGTTCACAGGCAACTTAGATTTTATCTGAACAGGACGGCTGGTCATAGGCAATCCGACCAGCTGTTTATTTCCTTTGCAAAATTCAATTTGGGCAAGCCAATCTCTAAAGTTTCTCTGTCCCGCTGGATTTCACAGTGCATCTTATTGGCTTATCAAGCTTCAGGAAGGCCCGCACCGGAGGGTGTTCATGCCCATTCAACCGGTCAGTATCTACCTCGGCAGCCTTCAAGGCTAGGATTCCTCTAGATGATATTTGTGCAGCAGCCACGTGGGCTTCATCTCATACGTTTATTTCCCACTATAAGTTGGATCTTGCATCTAGGGGTAGAGCATCCTTTGGCTCCGCGGTGCTCCGGAATATCCTTCCATGATGGCAGCCCAAGATTCAGGTAGCTGGGGACTCTGTCCACAGGTTGCAGACAAATGAATATCCTACTTCAGATTTAGAAGTTATGTACTCACCATAACGTTCCATCTGAGTAGGTGTATTCATTTGTCTGCAACCATCCCGCCCTCCTATCCCCCTGGCCTTTCAGTTTCCTGCATATTCTATGTTACCCTTTTTAGGGTGTTGTTGCTTTGGCAAACTCGATCTGAGGTCATGAGGGTAGAGCAGGGCATTATGGGTGAGGGGAGGAGCTGAGAGCTTGGATCCATAGCTGGAAAACCATGCCGGTTCGGATCCGATATCGGATCCATAACCCACAGGTTGCAGACAAATGAATACACCTACTCAGATGGAACGTTATGGTGAGTACATAACTTCTAATTTCAAACACAATCAGCCTTCTCAACTGTTGAACAGTGGTTCTCCAATCGCTGTCTACTCCTTAACCCCAAAAAAACTAAATTATTACTCTTCTCACCTACCCGTAAATCTACTTTGATAAACTTCTGTATTACTGCAACTGATAACACCATAATTTCTCCTGACTCCTCAACTAAACTTCTTGGTGTTACTATTGATAATAATCTTAACTTTGATTGTCACATCAACAACACAATAAAAGCCCTTAATAAAAAGATTGGATCCCTATACAGAATAAAGTCCTTCCTTACACCTGAAACTAAGATAACCCTAGCCCAAACACATCTTATTTCTACCCTTTTGTATGCATCTCCTATTTACACTAATCTATCTAAAAGCAACCTTAAGAAACTCACTACATCTTACCACAATATTGCCGCTTTGCCACCACATCACAATTTAGAGCTCACCACTGTCTAAACCTACAACAACTACACTGGCTGGAACTCCTAATAAACTTATTTTTCAACAACTCTTAATTGCACACAAAATTCTATACCAACCTTCTAAAACACCAGCTCTTTCCAAACTCTTGACTCCCTATATCAACCTGAAACAACTACATTCCTCTGACAAATTACTTGTTAATATTACCAAAACTATGAACTCTGCAGGCAACTGCCTTTTCTAACTCAGTAGGTAAAATATGGAATAATCTTCCATCTGATCTGTCCTCTTTGCATACTCTTCCACTATTTAAAAAACAACTTTTAATACATCTTAACAAATTCTGGCTTTGCTCTTGTACCAACCCAGACTAGCCTGTTGGCATCCTTAACTCTATCATAAACTTTTCTTATCCACTTGGATTTTATCTTCTACTTCAACTGATATATTACCCCTATTTATTGTAAATATTACGTAACTCTTTTTAGCATAAAAAAAAAAAAAAAAAGTTTGTGTATTATCTACCATGGTTCAAAACTACCTTTTATATACTTTATGATCTCATACCTTATTATATTGTTTTGCTAGGATTGTTCTGATAAGTTAAAATCTATAATATTTGTATGTTCATTTTTTTACATTTTTACCTTTGTATAACTACACTTGTACTATGTCTTCTTATGTATTTCCAATATTGTATCTAACCTCAGGAGCTTTTCTCCCCGGGCCTCCACTGAAAATGGACATTAATCCAGCTGGACTAGCCCAGTCAACAAATGTAAAATAAAATAAAAATAAAATTGTCTACCTTTTATCCAAATCCACAGAAGAAGGGTGAGAAAATTCTGCATTCTTTGGACATACACAGGCAGTTAGGCTTCTACTTGGACAGAACTAAAGCTTTCAGAAAGGCTGAGCAACTTCTAGTGTCATATGCTGCAGGATCACAAGGAAAGGCTAACGCAAAACAGACTATTTCTAAATGGATAGGCCATTGCATCCGTTTCTGCTATTTTCAGCATGGCAAATCGGTGCCTAAAGGCATTAGGCCTCATTCTACCAGAGCAGCAGCCACTTCAGCAGCCTTCCTCAGAGGAGTACCAACCAAAGATAACTTAGAGGCTGCAACTTGGAGTTAAGTGCACACCTTCACAAATCACTACCACTTACCTCTTTACTCTAAATCCAGAGCAGGCTTTGTCACTGCAGTTCTGCAGGGCCTCATAGCCTCTTTCCCA